>NC_136314.1:9269003-9376503 GCF_964198595.1 Lampetra fluviatilis
GTCTAGCCTAGGGTCACCCCCAGTGGCAGCTGCGACGAGTGGGGAAGGCGCCACTGCTGGGCAAACGTCGCTTAGGACGGGCGGTTGACTACAGAATGGTCGACTCGAGCAGGGTGGACTAGAGGTGGACTCGAGTGCTACTGCTGCTGGGACTCCCTCGCCTGGTCTGCAGGAGGTCGCGGGTTCCAAGCCGCCCCTGACGCCTGCTGCTCTCTGTGTGGAGTCTGTGTGTCTCTCTCTGTGTGAGTCTGCGTGTCTCTCTCTGTGTGGAGTCTGTGTGTCTCTCTCTGTGTGGAGTCTGTGTGTCTCTCTCTGTGTGGAGTCTGTGTAGTCTCTCCTCTGTGTGGAGTCTGTGTGTCTCTCTCTGTGTGGAGTCTGCGTGTCTCTCTCTGTGTGGAGTCTGCGTGTCTCTCTCTGTGTGGAGTCTGCGTGTCTCTCTCTGTTTAGAGTCTGTGTGTCTCTCTCTGTGTGGAGTCTGTGTGTCTCTCTCTGTGTGGAGTCTGTGTGTCTCTCTCTGTGTGGAGTCTGTGTGTCTCTCTCCTGTGTGGAGTCTGTGTGTCTCTCTCTGTGTGGAGTCTGCGTGTCTCTCTCTGTGTGGAGTCTGCGTGTCTCTCTCTGTGTGGAGTCTGCGTGTCTCTCTCTGTTTAGAGTCTGTGTGTCTCTCTCTGTGTGGAGTCTGCGTGGTCTCTCTCTGTGTGGAGTCTGCGTGTCTCTCTCTGTGTGGAGTCTGCGTGTCTCTCTCTGTTTAGAGTCTGTGTGTCTCTCTCTGTGTGGAGTCTGCGTGTCTCTCTCTGTGTGGAGTCTGTCTCTCTCTGTGTGGAGTCTGTGTGTCTCTCTCTGTGTGGAGTCTGCGTGTCTCTCTGTGTGTGGAGTCTGTCTCTCTCTGTGTGGAGTCTGTGTGTCTCTCTCTGTGTGGAGTCTGTCTCTCTCTGTGTGGAGTCTGTGTGTCTCTCTCTGTGTGGAGTCTGCGGTGTGTCTCTCTCTGTGTGGAGTCTGTGTGTCTCTCTCTGTGTGGAGTCTGTGTGTCTCTCTCTGTGTGGAGTCTGCGGTGTGTCTCTCTCTGTGTGGAGTCTGTGTGTCTCTCTCTGTGTGGAGTCTGTGTGTCTCTCTCTGTGTGGAGTCTGCGGTGTGTCTCTCTCTGTGTGGAGTCTGTGTGTCTCTCTCTGTTTAGAGTCTGTGTGTCTCTCTCTGTGTGGAGTCTGTGTGTCTCTCTCTGTGTGGAGTCTGTGTGTCTCTCTCTCTGTGTGGAGTCTGCGTGTCTCTCTCTGTGTGGAGTCTGCGTGTCTCTCTCTGTGTGGAGTCTGCGTGTCTCTCTCTGTGTGGAGTCTGCGGTGTCTCTCTCTGTGTGGAGTCTGCGTGTCTCTCTCTGTGTGGAGTCTGCGTGTCTCTCTCTGTGTGGAGTCTGCGTGTCTCTCTCTGTGTGGAGTCTGCGGTGTCTCTCTCTGTGTGTATTTTGTCTCCGGGTCCTCCGGGTTTCCCCTCCACATTTAGAATCGACGTCGCCACACGCGTTTAGAGCGTTTGGCTGCTGCTACACATTGCCACGTGATAAGCCACTTCGTCATTTGTGGCGGCCAGGTCGCTTCTGAAGAAAAAACTACGACAGGTCAGAGGGGCCTTGCCTGGCGAAACAAAGAGAGATCTTTGTGTGTCTGTGTGTGTGTGTGTCTGTGTGTGTGTGTTTGTGTGTGTCTGTGTGTGTCTGTGTGTGTGTGTCTGTGTGTGTGTCTGTGTGTGTCTGTGTGTGTTTGTGTGTGTCTGTGTGTGTGTGTATGTGTGTGTTTGTGTGTGTCTGTGTGTCTGTGTGTGTGTGTCTGTGTGTGTCTGTGTGTGTGTGTCTGTGTGTATGTGTCTGTGTGTGTTTGTGTGTTTAACAGTTTCATGTTGTCTCAAAAGGACAACGCGTGCATCGCTCATGTTTCACGAGACGCAAATGACAGCGAACCCCCGTGTAGCCTTGGCAGGCTGCAGGGGCAAGTGCTGTGAGCGAGCGGCAACTATGAAGGCCGGCACGGCACACGAGGGGGTGGGTGAGCCAGCACTACGCCCGGCCGCCTTTGTCTCCCCAGTGGCGATGTTTTTACACCGCACTAAAACTCATTTTAGGCTGAGTCGACATAGAGGAGGCCCAGGACTGCTTCAGATATTCGCCACTGGTGATGGTGTGAGCGGGAATCGAAGCACAGACACACAAAGACAAACACAGGGACATACAACAACAACCGCCATTCGCCACGAAGTGGTGGTGACGTCACCACGACGCTTGTGCCAGGCCATGTGCACCTTGAGGCCACACACAGACACACACACAGATACACACAGACACACACAGACACACACACAGACACACAGAGACAAACACACACACACAGACAGACACAGACACACAGACACACACAGACACACACACAGACACACACACAGACACACAGACACACACACAGATACACACAGACACACACACAGACACACACACACAGACACACACAGACACACACACACAGACACACACACAGACACACACAGACACACACACACAGACACACACACAGACACACACACAGACGGACAGCAATCAGGTTGCTTGCAACCAACTCGCAACCGGTGGCTGAGTCGTCCGCACAATAATTGACGAAGTTGCCGAGCAGAGCAACTCAGAGGGGAGGGCAATAGGGGGGGGTCAATAGGGGGGGGGGGTCAATAGGGAGGTGAAAGGGGTTGAGGGGGGGGTCGTGTCGCTCGCTGCTGCCCCCGGGGCGTCGGACAATGCGACACGCGGAGCGAGGCGCCAGAAGTGGAGAGAGACACACACAGAGAGAGACACACACAGAGAGACACACAGAGAGAGACACACACACAGAGACACACAGCGAGACACACACAGAGAGAGACACACATAGAGACACACACAGAGAGAGACACACATAGAGACACACACAGAGAGAGACACACAGAGACACACACAGAGAGAGACACACAGAGACACACACAGAGACATACAGAGACACACACAGAGACATACAGAGACACACACAGAGAGACACACACAGAGACACAGAGAGAGAGACACACACAGAGAGACACACAGAGAGAGACAGACACAGAGAGAGAGACACACACAGAGAGAGACACACACACGCAGCGAGAGACACACAGAGAGAGACACACAGAGAGACTCACATAGAGAGACACACACAGAGAGAGACTCACACAGAGACACACTCACAGAGATAGAGACACACAGAGACACACACACACACACAGATAGAGACACACAGAGACACACACACAGGGATAGAGACACAGAGAGAGCTAAAAGGGGAGATGGGAGAGAGAGCGACACGCGGGCGACTGCGCCAGGGGGCGTGGCTCCTGGGAGTCCACACAACCCCCTCCGGCGCCTGCTGCCGTCCACGCTCATGGCCCCATTGTCACCCACCAGCCCCATTGTCACCCACCAGCACCTGCACTGACAGCCCCCACCATCGTACCCCCCACTCCGCCAGCCCTCTCCCCACTCTCTCCCCGCCTGGAAACAAGAAGATGCTCGGTGTAGTCGGCACTTTGCTTCGTTCATCATTTCGTAATTTTTTTTAATGTAACCCCCCTCTCGCTCTCTCGCTCGCTCTCTCGCTCACTCTCTCGCTCACTCTCTCGTTCTGCACGCAGCCCTTCTCGCAGTCCAACGTCCTCCGACGGGTAGCTCATAACTGCATGCAGAGCTCCCCGTCATCTGCCACCGAGCACATGGCCTCCTCCATCGCTCCACTGCTCCTTGAAGGCCGGCACGGCGTGGGTCAGCCGCGCATGGCGGAACTCCAGCCCACACACCCTGGGGGCTCCGAGCAGAGCGCGCAAGATGTCCAGGCTGCTGGCCGGACGTTTCCCCTCCAGGCCCACCTTCCTCGCCCTGTATATGACGAGCTTGGCGTAGCCGACGAGCACGTTGACCAGCCCCTGAAGATGTTGGGGTCCGTCGCCTTTTTGATATCCAAAGATGAGGACCGTCGGGGAGAAGTGGAGGCTGAACTTTAGGAGTATGTTTCTCAGGACCTTGAACAACAAGTCCAGGCTCTTGCACTCCACGTATTGGTGCGCCACCGTCTCCACTTTACCGCAGAACCGGCACTCCGGGGACGTGTCGGTGAAGCGCGCCAGGGAGGCGTTGGTTGTGACGGTGCCGTGGGCGATGCTCCAGCTGAGGTCACCGATGCGGTTGTACGTCGGGCTGGAGTAGAGTTGCCTCCGTCTCTCTCCCTTCGTCTCCACACTCTCCCGCCCCTCTCCCTCCCTCTCTCCCCATCTCTCTCCACTCTCCCTCCACCGCTCTCCACTCTCCCTCCACTCTCCCTCCCTCTCTCCCCATCTCTCTCCACTCTCCCTCCACCGCTCTCCCCATCTCTCTCCACTCTCCCTCCATCTCTCACCATCTCTCTCCACTCTCTCTCCACTCTCCCTCCACCGCTCTCCCCATCTCTCTCCACTCTCCCTCCTTCTCTCTCTCCCCATCTCTCTCCACTCTCCCTCCACAGCTCTCCACTCTCCCTCCACTCTCCCTCCCTCTCTCCCCATCTCTCTCCACTCTCCCTCCACTCTCTCTCCACTCTCCCTCCACTCTCTCTCCACCGCTCTCCCCATCTCTCTCCACTCTCCCTCCACTCTCTCTCCCCATCTCTCTCCACTCTCTCTCCCCATCTCCCTCCACTCTCCCTCCACTCTCCCTCCACTGCTCTCCCCATCTCTCTCCACTCTCCCTCCACTCTCTCTCCACTCTCCCTCCACTCTCTCTCCACTCTCCCTCCACTCTCTCTCCACCGCTCTCCCCATCTCTCTCCACTCTCCCTCCACTCTCTCTCCCCATCTCTCTCCACTCTCTCTCCCCATCTCCCTCCACTCTCCCTCCACTCTCCCTCCACTGCTCTCCCCATCTCTCTCCACTCTCTCTCCACTCTCCCTCCACCGCTCTCCCCATCTCTCTCCACTCTCCCTCCACTCTCTTTCCCCATCTCTCTCCACTCTCTCTCCCCATCTCCCTCCACTCTCTCTCCATTCTCTCTCCACCGCTCTCCCCATCTCTCTCCACTCTCCCTCCACTCTCTCTCCCCATCTCTCCCGATCTCTCTCCACTCTCTTTCCACCGCTCTCCACGCTAATTACCGCGCCTCACGCGCTCCCTAATTGGATCCCTGCACGGCCTCGCACGCGTCAATTACACCTGACCCCCCCAGCCCCTCCCCCCAGCTCCTCCCCCCAGCCCCTCCCCCCACTCTCATTGATTCGCACAGCAGTGGTGATGGGGGAGGCGGTGATGGGGGACGGCGGTGATGTGTGCGGGGGTGATGGGGGCGGCGGTGATGTGTGCGGGGGTGATGGGGGCGGCGGTGATGTGTGCGGGGGTGATGGGGGCGGCGGTGATGTGTGCGGGGGTGATGGGGGGCGGCGGTGATGTGTGCGGGGGTGATGGGGGCGGCGGTGATGGGGGCGGCGGTGATGGGGGCGGCGGTGATGGGGCGGCGGTGATGGGGGCGGCGGTGATGGGGGCGGCGGTGATGGGGGCGGCGGTGATGGGGGCGGCGGTGATGGGGGCGGCGGTGATCGGGGCGGCGGTGATGGGGGCGGCGGTGATGGGGGCGGCGGTGATGGGGGCGGCGGTGATGGGGGCGGCACACTCTCTCTCTCACACTCTCACTCTCTCACCCTCACTCTCTCTCTCACTCTCACACTCTCTCTCACATGCACTCTCTCACACTCTTACTCTCTCTCACACTCTCTCTCACTCTCTCACACGCTCTCTCTCACAACATGGACTCGGGCCTCCTGTTCTTGGATCAGGATAAGGCCTTCAACAGGGTGAGCCACGGGTAGCTGGCTCAACTCCTCACGTCGCTCGGCTTTGGCCCAGGCCTTCATCTCGCACGCCAGGTTCCCGTCCACGGGCCACATCCAGCCTCGTCAAGATAAACCAGCAGGCTCGGCGCCCCCTTCCCCGTGACGAGGGGGGTCAGACAGAGATGCCCCCTAGCGCGGCCGCTGTACACCCCTGTCTATTGAGCCGCTCCTACGCCACCTGAGACAAAATCTGACCGGCCTCAAGGTCCCAGGACGTGAGAATGCGGCCGTCGGGCTCTCGGCCAACGCGGACGACGACACGAAGCGTCGCGGTCAATGGCGCGCGTGACGACGTCTCCGCACTCTGCCGGGCGGCGGCGGCGGCGTACGAGAGAGGGCCTCCTCCGCCAGGGTCGACTGGGCCAAGCGCGAGGCCCTCTGTGTGCTTGGGTCGCGGGGCGGCGTGCGTTCTGTGCTCTTCCCAGGGGGAGTCGGTTGGCAGGGTGACAGATAAAGTACCAGGGGGGTCTACCTGGGGAAACCACACGTCGCTCTGAACAATTGGACCGAGATGGCCGACGTAATTGAGGCTAAACTGCTGGCATGGTCGCGCCTCGCTGTGCAGATGTCCTTTAGGGGCCGAGTGCTCGTTGCTAACAACCTGGCAGCATCCGTGCTGTGGCACAAGACCAAGGCCCTCCGGCCTCTGGCCTGGCTACTCGCCAGAGTGAGCCGCTCACTTGCGCACTTCGTCTGGCATGGGAAGCACAGGCTCAGGCCAGGGGTTCTCTGCCTGCCGGTGGGTGAGGGTGGCCAGGGTCTGGTGGACATCATCGCCAAACTCATGAGCTTCAGGCTCATGACCATGAGGCGGCTGCTGTACGAATGGGAGGAGCTACCCTGGAAGTCGCCGGCCCTCACCCTGCTGAGGAATGAGGGGGGGGGGAGGCATCTGGGGTACGGAAAGGAGGTCTTCCTGTTGGACCTGAGCCTGGTCGACTACACGAGGGCTGCCAGGTTATTGCCGGAGACTTTTGGACGCGTGGCGGAGCTTCTAGTGGAGCAGAGTGTGTGCACACTGCCACCTCAAACATCTTCTGAATGAGCCCCTTGTCCTGCAATGGCCTCTTCCTGGGGATCAGAGGAGAGACGACTCTGGCTCTACGCTTCACATCAGTAGGGCTGCGGACAGTCTTCGACCTCGTGCAGGGCCACTAGCGTAAGTGGAAGACCGCAGCTGAGATCGCCTGGCACCACAGGGGACTCCGCTCATGCTCACCGGGGAGAAGCTGCTGCGGGACGTCGCTTCACGCCACGCAGGAGCTGCGCCTGAAGCTGGAGGCGCCGGGGGATGGTGGCGGCCGTCCCCTCCCGCTCCTCCTCCTCCTTCCCTGAGTTGCACTTCTCCTGCACGCAGCCTTCTGGCCACAGCGACTCCGGAAAGCTACTGAAGCTCCGAGGCTGCAGGGACGTGCCCCTGACGAGCACCCCAAACACGGCGCTCTACGCGTGCTGCGTCAAGGCACTGCACTCTCGGGAACTGGCCGACCTACCCGACACAAAATGGAGAGATAATTTCTCTCCGCTCATTGCGGCCACCCCCCAGTGGAAACACATGTACAAGTCTCCTGTAGCCAAACGCTGCGGTGACCTCCAGTAGAGATTGGCACACTGCACGTTGCCATCTGCTGTGTGGCTCAGCCGAATCTCCCAGGGGCACCAGACTTGTGCACTTTCTACGGTGCCAGGGAGGATCTGGCTCCACCGGTACTTAAACTGCCAGCAGCTCAACATAATGTTCCGGCTTTTGGGAACCACTTTCAGGAAACTGGGGGTGCCCTTCTACAACAGCAGCTTCGTATATGGGGTGGTGCCTTACCTGGCTAACGAGAGCCATGGCCTCGCCAACTTCGTCTGCGCCAAGCCAAGATGGCGGTGTACAAGACGAGGAAGAAGACGCTGCAAGGTGACACTTACGGCTGCTCTGCGCTGCTGCTGCCAGTGATCAGGGGCCTGCTCGAGACGCGGCTCCGGCTGGAGCAGGCCGCGTACCACTCGCGTGCCGGTGACTTGCACTGCGTCTTCTTCGAACGCTGGGGGGCCGGGAAAGCCCCCTCTCTGTACCGGCGTGAACGTCACCCTCCTTGTCACCTTGTCACGTGCTCGGTCGTGGGGCGTGGCGTGCGCGACGACCTCCACCACCACCACATGACGTGTTTGTGTTGTGCGTGGCGGGTACAGCGCCACCCTGGTGACTTCGTGTCGTGTTGAAATCGGCTCCAGTGCTGTTGCTGCTGGCAGCAATAAAAGTGGTTTCAAAGTCAAAGGCTCTCACTCAGTCTCACTCTCTCTCACACTCTCACTTACACACTCTGTCTCCCACACACTCACTCTCTCTCTCACTCACAGACTCTGACTCTCTCACTCTCTTACTCACACACACTCACTCATACACTCTCACTCACACTTTCTCTCTCTCTCACTCTTTCTCTCACTCACACACTATCACTCTATCTCACACTCTCACTCACACTTTCTCTCTCTCTCACTCTTACTCACACTTTCTCTCTCTCACTCTCTCACTCACACCAAGGCCGTAGCCATGGAGTCAACATTGGGGGGGACCAAATCTTCGAGGGGTCTGGGGGTCAGTCACCCCCCAGAAAAACAAATATCAATTCGAAACCTCATTTCAGGCCATTTCTTGCCTAAAATATAAAAAATTTCACTAACTCATGGGATGTACTTTTATTTTAATTTTTACAATAATGTCTAATAGTGTATTGTATTACCTTGCTCTGTTTTTTTATTTTTTACCTTTTCTTGTTTCATTGTATGTGAAGTATTCGGAATGACGGCGGGAAACCACTTGACGGGTAGCACACTTTATTTTCACTTGCCTTCCACAATAACACGTGTGGTCACTATTTCTCACACTACACACTCCACCTGGCACTGGTGGTTACTACAGCTCACGCTACACGCTCACTTGACACGCGTGGTTACTACAGCTCACGCTACACGCTCACTTGACACGCGTGGTTACTACAGCTCACGGTACACGCTCCCGGGCACTCCAGCCCCGTAGCGTCCGTGGCGCTACAGACCCACCCCAGCTTGGGCGTGGGTCTTGACCTCTGGGTCCCGTGGGCCGGCCCTCACACGGACGTTCGGCCCCGGGTCCCAAGGCCCCGCCTCTGAGCCACACAGGGCCCCGGTCCTCACAAGGACAGCGGGACTAGGTGCCTCAGGGCCCTATCTCTTCCTCCTCCGTCTTCTGTCTTCACTGGTCACCAACCCCCCGTGCGCCTGCGCGCACCGCCTTATATAGCCTCCCCTCCCGGGAGACGGAGCGTATGCGGACCGCGACGTGAGCACCCCCTTAGTTGACCAATCCCCACGCGCTTCCACACGATCCCTTCTCTGTCAGCGCGCGTCACCGATACCCAGCCAATCACTGCCTCACAACCCATGACCCCGCGCTGACCCATGATCCTTCACCGTCAGCGCGCGTCACCAACACACACAGCCAATCACTACGCGCTGGCACACGATCCTTACCCCAGCGCGTATCACCACTACATCACCCCCTCCCACATAGCTCGCAGCCGGCCCGGCTGCTAAACAACACAACAACAACAACAATAGTAAGAACAACAAAATCCCCACCCCCCAGTGTGCCCCGTAACACAACAACAACAACACAACGACACAACACCAGACAACAACCTATGTACAAACCGACGAACAACACAATAAAAAGTCAACAACAACATACAACACCAGACAACAAGCTATGTACAAACCGACGAACAACACAATAAAAGTAATTCCAAGAAAAAAACGTGTCCAGTGTCTCTGTAACTATCGATCCCCCCCTCCGCTCGCTCCTCAACCGGGGTGATAGAGCGGTCGAGCGGATGGGGAACGCAGTGACGAGACGCTCCGGCCGCATCGGCCCCTCATTCAGTTGGTCAGGAAAAGTTGCGCGACTTAGCGCGAGTCCGCCTGGCCGGTCCATCGTACGGGACGGGACGCTGACGATCGTCTGGTGGCTCCGGCAGCCCCGGAAGGCACGGATTGGGCCTGGAAGGACCGGCCGTGTCGCGGGGATCCGGCCGCCGGTGGTCGGCAGCTGTCAGTTCTGAGCCACCTGGGAGCGGATCAGGCGGAGACATGTGAGGATCAGGCGGAGACATTTCCCCCCTCGGGTCGTCGGTCACGTCACATGCTCGGTCCTCACGACACAAAGGTAGGCCATACGGAGGCGAGAACGGTTTCGGCCGGGAGGGGTGGACGTACCAACGGCGCTTTCCCCATTTTATCTGAACACACTGGGGGCGTGCAACCCGCACGACCTCCACGGGTCCCCGCCATGGCCTCAACAATTTAGGCGACGTAGCCAAAGGTGCCTGAGGGCAGTGCAGCCAGGCCCTATCGCCCAGTTTCCAGTCGTGCACGGACACATTCCGTGCACGCAAACGCTCGTTGGCGATTTGGCGAGACCTCGAATTAAGCCGTGCGGCCTCCCGCGCCTCGGCCAGCTTAGCAATGTTAAATTTAATATGTTCGGCCAATTTTGAATTCGTTCGTGGCGCGGAAAGACCCAGCTGAGTTTCCATGGGCGGGTCGGCCTCCCGACCATACATCAGATAAAATGGGGAAAATCCTGTTGCTGCATGGGGGGCCATTCTATACGCGGCGAGGACCCCCGGGACCTGCAGGTCCCAGTCAACATGTGCCTCGCACACCTGCTGGCACAGCATAGAAGTCAAAGTCCTGTGGAGTCGCTCCACCATCCCGTCTGTCTATGGGTGGTACGGGGAGGTACGCACCTTCTTAGTACCCAAAAGGTCGCACACCTCCTGCAGCAATTTACTCGAAAAATGTTTTCCCTGGTCGGTCAGCAATCGTTCGGGAGCCCCCTTATCCAGAACGTAGGCCTGGACAAAGGCGTCCGTCACAGCCGCCGCCGACTGGTTGGCGAGTGGCCACGCCATAGGCCACCGGGTAAAGTATTCCACACCAACCAACAGGTACTTGTTACCCCTAGGCGTGACTGGAAAAGGCCCCAAAATATCGAGCGCAACGAGCTCGTTAGTGCGCGAGACCTGAATAGATTGCAGCGGTGGATTTGATGCCACGGGCGGTGGTTTCCGTCTGGCGCAGTCTACACACCCCTTAAGTATATTTACCACATCGCTCCCCATCCCCGGCCAATAATAGTCACGCTGAAGCAGAGCAAGCGTTTTGTTTACCCCCAAATGCAAGAGGCGTTCGTGTGCGGCCAGGACAACTTTTCCCCGCATAGTGGAAGGCACCACGAGTGCGTGCCGCCGGGACAAATTGTCCCATCTCATTAGCAGGCCCTGCTTGAGCAGCCAGGAGCCAGTTCGCTTCCGGCCCTCCTCGGGACCCCCCACCCTGCGACGCAACGCTAGCAGGGAGCTGTCAGCCATTTGGAGACGGCCCCACTCAATCAAAGACAGTGAGAGCAGCGAGTCCCCTCCCTCAGGGGTTGCGGGAACGTCACCCATCGGCGCATCCACGGTCGCGGCCAACGCACCCACGCTTACCGCAGCTGGCGGTTTACAGCGCGCCGACCCCATTAAGCACGCACATTTGGGACAAGGCGACAATCGCGACAGGGCATCCGCATTAGTGTGGCGCAACCCCTTACGGTAAGTGGTCGTAAACTGATAGTCCTGGAGGACTTCCAACCACCGTGACAATTGGCCCGAGGGTTGGGCGACCCTCAATGAATACTGAAGCGCCGCCTGGTCCGTCCGGACCGTAAAATGACGGCCATAGAGATACGGTCTAAATTTCTGTACAAAAAAAACAATAGCCAGCAACTCGCGACGGGTGACGCAGTAGCGCTGTTCCGCCGGCGACAAAACCCTGCTACCATAGGCGACCACCCGTTCGACTCCCCCAACGACCTGTGAGAGCACCCCCCCAATGCCCGTGTTGCTAGCATCCGTATCTAGCAAGAAGGGACTTGTAAAGTCAGGATAACGTAAGGGCGGGGCACCCACCAAGGCGTCCTGGAGGGAGCAGAACGCGGCCTCCTCCTCCGGTCCCCATCGGAACTTGACTCCTTTTGCCGTTAGAGCATGCAAGGGTTTTGCAATGGTGGCGAAATGCTCAACGAATCGGCGGTAGTAGGAAGCAAAACCAATGAAACTGCGTACGTCAGAAACCGACGTGGGCGTTGGCCATGAACTGACACAGTTCGTCTTCGCGGGATCGGTAGAGATCCCCGAAGAATCGACAATGTGGCCCAAGTATCTCACGGACTTTCGAAGAAGATGGCATTTGGCCGGTTTAAACTTTAATTTAGCCGATCGCATCCGCAAGAACACCCCTCTCAACCGCTGGAGGTGTTCCTCAAACGTTTTACTGAAAACAATGACATCGTCTAGGTAAATCAAGCAAGTATCCCATTGCAGACCCGACAAAACCAACTCCATAAGGCGCTGAAATGTTGCGGGAGCGGAGTGAAGTCCCATGGGTAACCGGTTAAACTGGAACAGGCCCCCTGGAGTCCGAAATGCTGTCTTAGGTCTAGACTCGTCGTCGAGTGGCAGCTGCCAGAATCCCGATAATAAATCAAGAGTAGAAAAATATCGCGCACCAGACAATGCATCGAGGGACTCGTCCATTCTGGGGAGCGGATACGCGTCAGCCACGGAGATTTTATTCAGGCGACAGAAATCTACACAAAATCGCAAGGACCCGTCTTGCTTTTTAACCAGCACGATAGGTGCTCCCCAAGGACTGGAAGAAGGCGAAATGATGTCGGCCGCCAGCATATCGTTGACGGCCAACTGAACGTGTTCCTTCTCAGCAGGACTCAGCCGGAAGGGATTCTGCCTGACCGGTGCCGCATCGCCTGTTTCAATATGGTGGCGCAACAGGTCCGTGCACCCAATGTCATATTTGTGTTTACTGAACACATCAGAGAATTCTATCAGCAAAGCACGCAGCGCACCCAACTGTACCCTTGACAAATCGTTTGAGTCCGCACACAGCGAATCGACCCATTCAAGGTCCTCCCCCAATCGAATTTTCTGCGCCGAGACTGGATCAACATGCGCAACAAGGCGCTCTTCCGCAGGGACCCGTGCCGCGTGAGCGAGCACAGTGCCCTGCTGAATAACGGCCAGCCGCGAACCAGCGTTTAGAACCATAACGAACGGGTCCTTGTCAGCCCGAACCAACGTGTGGGCCACCGACAAATCCAGACCTCCGACAGCCCTATTTGATGGACCCAAAAGCACGCCCTGTTCCGAGGTCTCCCCATCCAATGGCTTCCTCAACCGGAGGGGAATCAACATCTGCGAACCCGGGGGGCACGTGCACGGTCTGTGTCGCCAGCGCTTGTATCGTAGCGCACGCCGTCCGAATTTCCGTAGGATTCGACAAAAAGGAAATACGGCGACCCAATGGTAGCTCAATGCAACGTTGATCGATGAGAATTTTAATGGGCATTTTAGCCAAAAAATCTGTGCCCAACATACAAGGAACCGCTAAGGAAGAGGAGACGAAAACAGGTCCCGACAATTTAATATCCCCAATGCAAATGGACGCCCGAATCTGCCCGACAATGCCCAACGAGCCCCCATTTGCCGCGTAAAATGGCACGTCCACCGGAAGCAGAGGTCGACATTGGACAGGGAGAATGTTGTAAATGAGGTCTGAAATAATAGTCGCCGATGCCCCCGTGTCCACTAACACCCTGACCTCGACCCCGTCTATGAATCCCGTAACGACCGATGAACCCGCCGACGCAGCCACTATTCTGTGAACCAACTCAGACCATTTAATGTCCCCTTGGTCCCGCACGAACCCCCCTCTCCGAACCGAATCCCCGACCCCTAATCGGCCCTCCTCCGCCGCAAGCGACGGCCCATGTGTGTCGTGCATGTAGGCCGAGCATGTGAAGTGCCGCGACTTGCCGGGGGTAGTAGGGACGACTTGGGGCCTTGGTCGTCATCCAGCCGAGGTCCCATGGCGCGCTGACGTGGAGCGCGGCAACCGGACGCCACGTGGCCCCGGAGGCCGCAGTTGTAACACGTGATGAGGGACGTCGGAGGTCTCGGTTGCTCCAGCTTGCGGGCCGATCGCAGAGGCGAACGACCCCCGGACCTCCAGTCCCCCGGTCGTCCAGCGGTGAATGCCTCCTCCCGTGGGCAGACGACTTGGGGTTCGGTGACCACCGGGCCCGGAGCTGAGCCCACGGCAGCAGTGCAGACGACCCCCTGTTTACGCTTGAGGACCTCGTGCGCCTGTATACTTGTTGCGACCCGCAAAGAAGATATGTCGACTTCGTCGGCCGTGTTGATGGGGACCCCCAGGTCCTGCGCCACCTTGAGCAGTTGCTCCAAGACCATCGCATCCTGGCCCTCCTCGTCCATACGAGGGAACGCGGCGTCGGCGAGAGCCAACAACGCCGTGCGGTAGGCGAGCGCGGTCTCCGTGTCTGCCTTCCGTCGCTCGTAAAACTGATGGCGACAAGCCGAAGGAGGTCCATAGACCTTGGCCATGAGGCCCAACGCAGCCTTAAGCGTGGAGCGGTCCGACCTCTGTGCGGACCTGAAGGCCGCGAGCGCGTCGTCGTCCAACATGGCAGGCAGTGCCCGCAGCGCCGTAGCGTCGGACCAGGCCGACATTTCTTGATGCGCCAGAAACCTGCGTTGGAATGCGCCCCAGTCCCCGCCTTCCGCCTTGAAGGCTGTCAACGTGGGAAGGCGCTGCTGGAAGGTGAAGTCGTCCTCTGCCACGTGGTTCCTCTCCGCCCCACTGTCGGTCTGCAAGATGGCGGCCCCTATGGCGGGTGGCTGATGGCGGTCCGTAGCGCGCGCTGATGACGTAAGCGGGCGCGCTTGGAGAACTCCCGCCACGTGTTGCTCGCCGTTCCCGCCAAAAGATGTCCGCGTGGTTGAAATGACGGGAACTGCCAAGTCATTTTGGCGGGAATCAGCGAGGCGAGCCCGTTGAATGTCCGCCGACGTCCCCGCTCCTCCCGACGTGGTGATCTCCGCCAGGATGGATGCCGCGGCGAGTAGCAGCTCTGCCAGACGGGAGTGCGCCTCGCGGAGTCCGGCATCAGCCCCCAGCCGGTCGTCGGGCACCCCCGGTGGGTCCTGCGGCGTCGGCATCTCCTCGTCCTCTCCCCCTGATGCCAGCTGGCCCGAGTCGTCGAGGTTATCCTCGCGGTCAATCCCGTGAGTCCGAAGAGTCTTCCTTGTATCCATGCCTGGAAGACTGTTTCACTTCTGACGCCAGTTGAAGTATTCGGAATGACGGCGGGAAACCACTTGACGGGTAGCACACTTTATTTTCACTTGTCTTCCACAATAACACGTGTGGTCACTATTTCTCACACTACACAAGCCACCTGACACTGGTTGTTACTACATCTCACGCTACACGCTCACTTGACACGCGTGGTTACTACAGCTCACAGTACACGCTCCCGGGCACTCCAGCCCCGTAGCGTCTGTGGCGCTACAGACCCACCCCAGCTTGGGCGTGGGTCTCGACCTCTGGGTCCCGTGGGCCGGCCCTCACACGGACGTTCGGCCCCGGGTCCTAAGGCCCCGCCTCTGAGCCACACAGGGCCCCGGTCCTCACAAGGACAGCGGGACTAGGTGCCTCAGGGCCCTATTTCTTCCTCCTCCGTCTTCTGTCTTCACTGGTCACCAACCCCCCGTGCGCCTGCGCGCACCGCCTTATATAGCCTCCCCTCCCGGGAGACGGAGCGTATGCGGACCGCGACGTGAGCACCCCCTTAGTTGACCAATCCCCACACGCTTCCACACGATCCCTTCGCTGTCAGCGCGCGTCACCGATACCCAGCCAATCACTGCCTCACAACCCATGACCCCGCGCTGACCCATGATCCTTCACCGTCAGCGCGCGTCACCAACACACACAGCCAATCACTACGCGCTGGCACACGATCCTTACCCCAGCGCGTATCACCACTACATATGTAATGGCAGAGATTAGGGATGAATAAAGTACAACCATAACCACAGTCATATAAACAGAAATCTACGCATTGATTTATATGAAGACAAGTCCAGATATTGTGGCCAAGGTTTAGCCACTTGTTGTTTTTATTTACATATTTACAAGTAAACTTGGGTGGGCATCGGGGGGTTTGCTCTGCGCTGCACTCCTCTCCTCTCCAGCCCTCCCTCCTCCTCTCCTCTGGTCCTATATTCTCCTCTCTTCCCCAGTCATCTCTTTCACTCTCCCCTGCTCTGCAGTCATTTCTGCTCCTTTCCTCTGCTCTCTTATACTCTCATCTCATCTCCTCTAAAGGCCATGTTTGTTTGTTGTAGTACAGAGTTAGACTAATGGCCTTAATCTAAGTTGTCTTGTGGTTGTTGTTGGTTGTTTGACTTGCATCCCACTGGGATTTTTGTACACAGCGTTGGTGTACGGTGTTTTTTTCTGCAATATTTTGCTGTCTTTTCTTGGATTTTCTGTTTGCACTCAGTTACATATTCACTTTAAGATGTTTTTTGCTCATGTTTTTTTGTTTGTTGCGGTTGCACCCGATTCAAGAGCCAAATGGCTCACAGGGCTATACCTATGTAGAGGGGAGCCGACACGAGATTGCAGGGGTCTCGTCCTTTATTCCTTTTCTTCCATTCACACCTGTCCCCAGCCGTCCCAATCTAGTTCCCGCCAAAGGCCCCTTCTTCCCGCCCGTTCTCTCCTTATATCTCCTCGATCACCCCTCCCACTAACCCATCTATTGGTGGGAATCCTTCCCCTGACACCCCTACATCACCCCCCCCCCCCCGGAGAAAAAATAACCGTCCTCGGTTCTGCCTCCCCCATGGACCATTTAAGTCTCCCCATGCCTCCCACCACTGACAGTGACGACAGCCCTTACCCCCCCCACAACCATACAATGCAATATAACACAACGAATCAATTGCGCGGCCTGCCCAGGTCTCCAGCCAGCATCCTGTAACAGCCCGGACATCCACAGGCAGCAGATGACCGTGGCGGCCCCCTCCTTCGAAGGCCCTCTCGTCGCGGTCCCTGGTTCGGTGGTGCCGGTGTCGCCTTGCCTGGCGCCGCTGTCTCTCCGGCAACCGCTCGTGCCGCCGCTCCGTCAGGCCTCACATGGGGTGCTGTAGGTGATAAGGGAACACAGGGCACCGAACCCCCTGCCGGTCGGCGCGTGGTGGTTGGCGACCTTGGCCTGGGTAGGGATGATGATGATGTTGGCAGTGATGTTGGTGGTGATGTTGGTGAAGATGACGGTGGAGAGATGTATGGCTTAAGGCGGGTGGGGTGTACAAACCATCGTCGCTTACCCAGTTGGACCTGGACGCACTGCGGTCGGAGTGCTTCAATGACCTCGACCGGCCCTTTCCAGGGTCGGTGCAGCTTTGGTGAGAGGCTAACCGGCACCTGAGGACAGTGTAGCCATGCCTGGTCCCCGACTTTAAAGGGCTTGGCTGTCACTGTCCTCTCCCGTATCCGTACATTACTCTCTTGGCTCGTGGCCGATGCGGCCTCGGCTGCTTGGCGGGCCTCTCTCAAATAAATGAGGGAGGTCTTTAGTGCCTTCGGCCATGCGTCGGCTCTTGCAGGAATGTCCGTCAGCTGCACCTCAATAGGCGGAACGGGATCCCGTCCGTACATCAGGAAAAACGGCGAGAACCCCGTCGCCGCGTGTGGGGCCACCCTGTACGCCGCTAAGACCGATGGAATATGGAGGTCCCAGTCGGAATGGTTTTCGTCCACCACTTGGGACAGCATGGCCGCTATGGTGCGGTTAAGCCGCTCTACCATCCCATCGGTCTGGGGATGATATGGAGATGTTCGGACCTTTTTAGTGCCCAGGATAGAGCAGACGTCCTTCAATAGCTGTGAGGAGAAATTCCTACCCTGATCCGTGAGCAACCGCTCCTGTGCCCCCTTATCAAGGACATAGCCTCCCACGAAGGCATCGGCGATGGTCTGTGCCGTTTGGTCCGGGAGGGCCCATGCCATCTGCCACCTCGTGCAGTACTCGACTCCGACCAACAGGTATTTATTTCCCCATGGCGTGACCGGCAGCGGTCCCAGGATGTCCAACGCAACCAATTCGTTGACCCTGGTCACCGTGATGGGCTGTAGGGGCGCCCGACTTACCCGGGGTGGCGGCTTTCGCCGCGCACATTCGACGCAGGTAGCGACCCATCGATGCACGTCAGCGGTCATACCTGGCCAAAAGTACCGACCCTGTAATGTGTACAGTGTTTTCCGCCCCGCCAGGTGCAGCAGCTGGCGGCCGTGTACGTCCATAACCAATTGTTGACGCAGCGACTCCGGAACTACCAGGCATCGCCGGCGCCCTGTCGGGTCCCATCGCATGAGGAGATCCTCCCATACGATGTACTCCTCCCCCCCTGCCTCTGCTGAGGCGCGTAGTGTTCGCAGTGGGGCTTCCTCCAGCTGTAGCCGTCTCCAATTATCCAAGGTCAGCCCCAGGTCGTGGTCGGTCAGCTGGACCTCACCCTGTGCGCCCTCCGCCGTGCGTACGGGAGCGATGACCGTCCCCTCCGGCCTCGCCTCCTTGCAGCGTGCCCCGCCTGTGGTGCATGCACAAGGGCCCTGGGGCGCCAGTCGGGACAATGCGTCTGCGTTGGCATGTCTGGTCCCTTTGCGATGCACTACTTGGTACCTGTACTCCTGCAGGCGCTCTATCCATCTGGCCAGCTGGCCCGAAGGCTGGTCGATGCGGAGCGAATACTGCAAGGCCGCGTGGTCAGTGCGGACCGTAAATTTGCGACCATACAGGTAGGGTCGGAATTGCTGCACAAAGTGAACGACTGCCAGGAGTTCCCTACGTGTGATGCAGTAGTGCTGCTCAGCTGATGAAAGCACGCGACTACCATAGGCGATAACCACCTCCCGACCCTGCTGGACTTGCGACAAAACACTGCCGATGCCCACGTCGCTGGCGTCCGTGTCCAGGATAAAGGGGAGGCCAAAATCCGGAAAGGCCAATGGTGGTGCATCTGTCAGACGTGAGCGCAGTTGCTGGAATGCCTCTTCCTCCAGAGGGCCCCAATAAAACCTCTGGTTCTTTGCCGTCAACACGTGCAAGGGCTTGGCAATGGTTGCGAAGTTGGGCACAAACCGGTGGTAGTAAGAAACGAAACCCACAAACCGGCGTACCTCCGGAACCGTTGTGGGAACAGCCCAAGCCCTCACGCAGGCCGTCTTTTCCGGGTCTGTAGCCACTCCAGACTCACTGACGACGTGGCCCAAGTAGCGTACCGACGACTGCATAAGGTGGCACTTCGACGGCTTGAGCTTCAAGTTCGCGTTCCGGAACCGCAGGAACACCTGACGTAATCGGTCAATGTGTTCCTCGAATGATCGGCTGAAAACAATGACGTCATCCAGGTAGATGAGGCACGTTTCCCATTAGAGGCCTGCTAAGGCCAACTCCATTATGCGTTGGAACGTTGCCGGCGCAGTCTGGAGGCCCATAGGCAGGCAGTTGAACTCGAACAGGCCCTGTGGTGTCCGGAACGCTGTTTTAGGCCGGGAGTCCGCGTCTAGTGGGACCTGCCAGAACCCGGACAATAAATCCAGCGTACTGAAAAATTTTGCTCCCGCCAGTGCATCCAATGAGTCGTCGATACGTGGTAGGGGATATGCGTCGGCCAGCGTGACGGCATTGAGGCGTCGGAAGTCCACACAGAATCTCAGTGACCCATCTGACTTCTTGACTAGGACCACCGGTGCCCCCCAGGGACTCGAGGATGGAGAAATTATGTCGGCCCGCAGCATCTCCTGCACCGCTTGTTGAA
Source organism: Lampetra fluviatilis (assembly GCF_964198595.1). Classification (NCBI taxonomy): domain Eukaryota; kingdom Metazoa; phylum Chordata; class Hyperoartia; order Petromyzontiformes; family Petromyzontidae; genus Lampetra; species Lampetra fluviatilis. Next base: position 9,288,671 of record NC_136314.1, read on the forward strand.
TGTGCCCTTTTTCCATTGGGCTCATTCTATATGTGTTTTGGCGCAGGGGTGTGGCATCTCCCGTGTTGATGTGGTGCTGTGACAGATTTGTGCGCCCTAGGTCGAACGGTCCCCGGCTGAACACGTCCGAGAACTCCTGCAATAACGAGTGCAGCTGCTGTTTCTGGTCGGGCAGCAATCCCGGCTCAGGCCCCGCCAGCTGGTCCATCCACGATTTGGCCCCTCTGTCCTCGGACTGGCTGATGCTGCCTACAAGCTCGGGCTCTGTCCCTGGGGCTTCTAGTGACAAGGGACTAACGTGGGCCAGAACTGTTCCCTCCTGCACCGTCGCTGTTCTATCGGAGGTGTTCAGCACCTGAATGAACAGATGCTGGTTCCTCTGTACAATAGTTTCGGCTCCCACCAGCGCATGGCGATCCATGGCCGCTGACGCCGGAGACACCAGGATGGGTGAGTCTGGTCGGGCTGTCACAAGGGGGGACCGATATTGCAGCAGAACCAGCATCTGGGCTGCCGGGGGAATGGAGACAGACTTACTGACCAGAGCCTGCATGTAGGGTACACCCCGGCTGGCCCCCTCCGCCTTTAGGAAATGGAGATGCGTTCCCTGGACTTCCACCCGCCCATTGGCCAGATCGATTTTCATTGGCATCCGCCTCAAAAAGTCCGTCCCCAACAGGCAGGGTACGGGCAACGTTGCGGAGACAAGGATGGGTCCTGCTACCGAAAGCTGCCCAATCTGTATCGGGGCTTCAACCTGGCCCAGGAAGCCCATGCTGCCTCCATTTGCTGCAATGAACGTTGTCTTGATGGGGACTAAAGGTCGGATTTTATCCGGCAGCATCTCATGCATGGTGCTCGAGATGATCGTGGCTGATGCCCCCGTATCCACCAAGATACGTGCCGACACTCCCGCGATTTCACCGACCAGGACCGAGGTTCCTGACGTGGCCGCTACCACCCGCCTTGCCAGCTTCCTCCATTGTGTGGCTGAGTCCGGCCACTGACCAGGCGTCGTCTCGTTATCCTGTGGTGCATGGTGAAATGATGGGGGATGGATGTGGATGGACTGAAGATGGGGTTCCTCCCTTTGGAGTGCGTCGCAGCAGGGTGAACGCGCCCTTGTTACATAGTGTGGGCTTACCCCTGGGTTGCGGGCTGGGCTCTCTATGTGGTGCAAATTGCCCCCCCTTGGTGGCGTAGGATGGGCCCCCCTTGTGGTGTGGGGGGGCCCCCCCCATTGTAGGGGGCGGTGGGGACTGGGGGGTGGGCCTTCCCGTGAGCCCCTCCCTTCTCCCCTCTCTTTCCTTTGTCACGGGGGCGTGGTCTCCCTGGTTCCGTCTCGCTCTGCCGCAAAGCGGTGGCGAGGCGGGCCGTGGAACTGCTCCAGGGCGCAATGTCAATCGTGTGGGCTGCCTCCGCCCCCGGCCCGTTGCCCCTGGCAACTCGCCGGCGTCCCAGGTAACCGGTGACGTCACGCCCGCCGGCGACGTCACGCCCGCCGGCGACGTCACGCCCGCCCGCGAACCCATGCCCGCCCGTGACGTCACGCCCGCCCGCGAAACCCCGCCCGCCCGCGACGTCACGCCCGCCCGCGACGCCACGCCCGGCATCGACGTCACTTCCGCCCGCGACGTCACCTCCGCCCGCGACGTCACGTCCGCCCGCGACGTCACCTCCGCCCGCGACGTCACCTCCGCCCGCGACGTCACCTCCGCCCGCGACGTCACCTCCGCCCGCGACGTCACCTCCGCCCGCGACGTCCCTCCCGGCCTCGGCGCAACTCCCGGCGCAGTCCCCGGCCTCGGCGCGATCCCCGACGCGGTCCACGGCCCCGGCGCAATTCCCGGCGCGATCCGCGACACCACTTTCGGCCGCGACGTCACTTCCGTGTGCAACGTCATGTCCGTTCGCGACGCCACTCCGGGTCGCGACGCCACTTCTGGTCGCGATGCCATCACAGGCCCCGGCGCTATCCCCTTCCCCCGACCAGGACAGTGGGGACCGGGAAACGACACCACCGGCGCCCACCCCGAGGAGACTCCAGGTGAGTTCGCGGCGTCGGGATTGTAATAACTCGGCCCGACCGAGAGGCCGGGTGGGACGGCGTCACTCGCCTGGATCCTGTCGGCGTTCGGCCCCGGCGGGTTCCAGGTGATGTTGGCGGCCTCCGGCTCCGTGCGGCACCCCCTCGCCACATGCCCCTCTCGACCACAACGGTGGCAGACCCACGGGGCGTTCCGTCGGGGGGGCTCGGCGCGATGTTATAGAGGCGGCTGCCAGCGACGCGGCGGCTGGTCGCGTCCCTGGTCCCTCTGCTCCGCCAGTCCCCGGATCGCCGCGTACACCTCCCGCAGCGATGGCTCCATCTCAGACGTCGGCGGTCCGTTCCCAGCTGCCCCACAGGCAGCCTGTGGAGACGGTGCAGGTTCGGCGGTTAGTGTCGCTGGACCCAGTAGCGCCGCGGCAACGGCTCGGCTGTTCCCCCCCGCCGCGCCAGCCACCGGGCCCACGGGTGGCGCCCGGCCCATGACCTGCTTGTGGGCTTGGATGGTCCGGGCAGCCCACAGCGAGGTGCGTTCCTCCGGCGTCACCACGGGCATTACAACGCTGGCGCGGCAAGCGTAGGCGATGAGGTGCTCGACCACGAGGTCCTCGAGCGCTTCTTCAGCCAGGCGAGGGAAAGCTCTCCTCGCCAACACGAGCAGCGCCCCCCTGTAGGCTAAAGGGGATTCTTTAGCCCCTCGCTGGCGATCCTGGAACCGTTTAAAGGCTCCTTCCACCGGGCAATAGATCTCCCCCAAAGCCTCGTAGGCCGCCTGTAGCGTGGACTTGCTGTGCGAGGGAAGGGAGGTGTAAGAGGAGAGTGCTTCTTTGCCCAGAACGGATGGCAGCGCTCGTAGTGCCTCTTCGTCTGTCCACTCGAGAGCGTGGAAGGCAGCCTCGAATCGGCAGACAAACCCCTCCCAATCTTCTTCCTCAGCCACAAACTTGTCGATGGGCCCCAGCCGACGCGGCCGTCCGGCCACCTGCTCTCCGTGTTGGGTGGTTAGCCCTGGGGGTTTTGGCGGGAGCGGCGGCGGCTGGCGTGACGATTTTGGTTGCGGCTCCTGCCCGGCCGGCTGGTCGGCCTCCGGGTCCCGTGGCCTCTCCTCCCGTAGTACGCGTGGGGGTGGGGGTCCCGGTGCCGGCGGGCCCCCCATAGGGAGCCTCTGCAATAGCTCCTGGAGCGCCCTCTCCACGCGGGCCATGCGGTCCTCCATGCGATCCTCCAGGCGATCCGGGCCCCCTTCTGCTGCTTCTGACAGCAGGCCCCCTTGTTGCCCAGGATGGGAAGGATCCCTGGCCCCTGCTTCCTCCTCCCTCGGCTCCCTCCCACGAGGATTCTTCTTTGTAGCCATTAAGATCCCACCGCTGCCACCAAATGTAGAGGGGAGCCGACACGAGATTGCAGGGGTCTCGTCCTTTATTCCTTTTCTTCCATTCACACCTGTCCCCAGCAGTCCCAATCTCGTTCCCGCCAAAGGCCCCTTCTTCCCGCCCGTTCTCTCCTTATATCTCCTCGATCACCCCTCCCACTAACCCATCTATTGGTGGGAATCCTTCGCCTGACACCCCTACACCTAATAAATGAACTTGAACTTGAACAAGTGTTTTGACTTGCCATTCTTCAAGCAAAGGATCTATAGGCTTTTTTGCGCTTATCGTTGACACCGATAAAAAACTGCCATATTCCTTCAAGGTCCAGTCTGTCCTGTTTCTCCTGGTGCACGTGACACATGGCCACATTATTCAGCCTTGTTTGACCCATCGAAGATCTAAGCGATGCTTTAAGCCTCCTCATGGCACTAGAACTCCCCTCAGCCTCTACAGAGGAGGCAGGGACGACCAGCAGAGAACACCTACTAAAGCTTCCACCTGACTGAAGAGACCTCTCACTTCTGGCACCATCTCCCTGACAATGCGAGCCCCAAACATGGCCAGGCTGCAGTAGTCTTGAATTCAATTCAGGAGACTTGTCTCCCACCTTGTCCGTGTCTCCGCGTAGCAGCACATTCTCAAGCTGCTGCAGCTTGTGGAATCCAGCTTGATCAAACCTCTCCATGAATTGAGTCTTCACACTGTGTCCAAGGCGTTAGAGAATTGGGCTCAGTACAAACACTGGGCATCCGCATGGATATGGTCTGCAGCCTGACCCGTGTAATGCTTTGTAGGTTTGCGGATGTGAGGCATCTCAATAGGTTGCAGGTCCAACATTGTTGCCATAGCAGTTGCTTTTGCGAACGAGACATCAAGGTGCTCCTCGATTTGGTTTGTCATCTAGGTTGGGACAGAGGAAGGCCTAGACGCATCATCACATCACAGGCCATCTTGGCCATATTTTGCCCTGTCGGTGATGACACTTGTGTTGAGGTGTAGACTCACACGGGGACGAGATCCTCTGTAAGGGCTATTGCCAGTTTATTAACTACACACTCACGTACAGGATCACAGGATGACACCAGGGATAGGTACTTCTACACTTGGTCCTTCCCGTGGACCATCCCGGTACCAGCTTAACTCCTCGGCCTATCCTGACCCCAGTTCCCCACTAGTCCCACTCTTTCTCCGGACGAGGGTCTCGGTGCCGAGCGGCGTGTCGTCCATTCCGGCGTCTCGTCCGTTCCCTCGGCTCCTCACCACGACCCCAGCCCTCACCCCGGGGTCCACTCTAAGTACCGTGCCCCTCGGGATACATGACGTCAAGCTATGACGTCATCCCACCCTTTTCTGCCGGTTCCTCACTTCCTCCCACGACTCCTCTGCGCTTGGTAGAGTCCCAGGAATTCTTGCTTTGGTTGTAGATCTGCATCTACAAAGCGCAAACACATTGGCTCCTGCTCAACTCCTGATATATGCTGGGTGCCAGCAATGATGAGTTGCGAACTGGACCACTGGCATTGATGTTTTTTCTGACGCAATTTCGTCGACGATTGTATTGCCCACCAGCTTTGAAGTTTCGTTTTGCATTTGGGGAGTGGCGAAATCAAAGTGACCCTTCCAGCCAGGTGGTCAGTTCTGCATCGCCCTCTGCCTTGTACTTTAGAAGCGGGCTGAAATTACCACTCTCCTCATCAACCAAGGCCTTAATGATAATATATATTCAAATATGCTCAAATGTCCCCCCCAATATATTGCTATAAAATAGATTCATGTTCATACGATTGTGGTTATGGCTGTACTTTATTTACCCTAATCTCTGCCATTGCATTTACAATGAAAGAAGAAAAGGTAAAAAAGAAAAAAACAGAGCAATGTAATACAATACACTCTTAGACATTATTGTAAAAAATAAATAAAAAGTAGGCAGGAAATGAGTTTTCAAATTTAGATATTTTTTTCTGGGGGGGGGGGGGGGACCCCCAAACCCCCTGGAAGTTTTGGTCCCCCCCAATGTTGACTCCATGGCTACGGCCTTGTCATCAACACCTCGAAAAGCCAGACCTTGCCGTGCCAAGTACTTCACACCCCCAACAATCTTCACAAGATTTCTCCTCGCCTGCCGCTGCTGTCTTTCAAGCTCACGTGGAAGTTGCACACTAACAGGTTTTGGTTCCTGAATTCGAGTCATCGCAGCTAATTTGTGACACTGGCTGTCTTGATGCGCACTACATTTCTCCAGTGCCTTCTTCCAATTTTGAAAGCCAGTCTTGACAAAAGCTGAATCTGCTTTTGACGCAAATATTGACTTTTGTGTTGCAAAGTATTTAGCACAATAGAAACAGAGGACCCACTTTCAGGAGGGGCTGTAATGGAGCCAAGTTTCATCTTTAAACCATTTATCCTGAAAGTAGAGTGTCCTATTTGATAGGGTTTGACTGGGTATGACTGATTGGGCGAGGTCCAAGCTCCTCCCCTCCCTCTCCTTTACCTTCACCTTCGCCTGCCTGTCTGCTCGGTGTAGTCGGAACTTTGCTTCGTTCATCATTTAGTTTTGTTCAATGCTTTGCTTTATGTGTCCCCCCCCCCTTTTAAATGAAATATTTCACAAAATATTTCACGCTCTGCTCTCCTCCATCTTACCTCTCCCCTCTCTCTCTACCCCCCCCCTCTCTCTCTACCCCCTCTCGCTACCCCCTCTCTCTACCCCCCCTCTCTCTCTCTACCCCCCCCCCCTCTCTCTCTACCCCCCCCTCTCTCTCTACCCCCCTCTCTCTCTCTACCCCCTATCTCTACTCCCCACCTCTCTCTCTACCCCCCTCTCTCTCTCTCTACCCCCCCTCTCTCTCTCTAACCCCCCCTCTCTCTCTACCCCCCCCCTCTCTCTCTACCCCCCCCCATCTCTTTCTACCCCCCTCTCTCTCTACCCCCTCTCTCCCTACTCCATGTCTATGTTCTCCCTGTTTTCAATGTAATATTTGTAAAAGAACAATTTTTATCTCTGTCTGCCATTGTCTCAAACTCACTCTCCCTGCTTGATTGTATTATCTTGAAATACACATGAGAAGCCATACTCAGAAGAATATCTCAGCTTAAATTAACATTAGGATTAGACTGTTGTGATGTCATTATTCGGTCTTAACGATACATTTTTGCTCCTTTTGTCACTCACCTCCATGTCACCTGCTCTCCCTGCCCTGTCGGCATCCTCATGCCCTCTCTCTCCCTCTCTCTCTCTCTACTCTGAATGTAACAGCGTAAACATTAAATAAATATTAACAGTAAACAAGTGGAGTTTCTTGCCATGATGTTCAGGAATGGATTAATAACCATTTCTGATCTGAATGGCAATTATTATAATTACGTGAGTTTTTTTTTCTTCCCCCGTGCTTCGGCTCTCCGATCTTACATGAAGAGGTTAAACCTCTCACATGAACACGTTAAACCTCTCACATGAACACGTTAAACCTCTCACATGAACAGGGTAAACCTCTCACATGAACAGGATAAACCTCTCACATGAACAGGTTAAACCTCTCACATGAACAGGTTAAACCTCTCACATGAACACGTTAAACCTCTCACATGAACAGGTTAAACCTCTCACATGAACACGTTAAACCTCTCACATGAACAGGTTAAACCTCTCACATGAACACGTTAAACCTCTCACATGAACAGGGTAAACCTCTCACATGAACACGTTAAACCTCTCACATGAACAGGGTAAACCTCTCACATGAACACGTTAAACCTCTCACATGAACAGGGTAAACCTCTCCCATGAACACGTTAAACCTCTCACATGAACAGGTTAAACCTCTCACATGAACAGGTTAAACCTCTCACATGAACAGGGTAAACCTCTCACATGAACACGTTAAACCTCTCACATGAACAGGGTAAACCTCTCACATGAACACGTTAAACCTCTCACATGAACAGGGTAAACCTCTCACATGAACAGGTAAAACCTCTCACATGAACAGGGTAAACCTCTCACATGAACAGGTTAAACCTCTCGCATGAACAGGTTAAACCTCTCACATGAACAGGTAAACCTTTCACATGAACAGGTTACACCTCTCGCATGAACAGGTTAAACCTCTCACATGAACAGGTAAACCTCTCGCATGAACAGGTTAAACCTCTCGCATGAACAGGTTAAACCTCTCACATGAACAGGTAAACCTTTCACATGAACACGTTAAACCTTTCGCCTGAACAGGTTAAACCTCTCGCATGAACAGGTTAAACCTCTCACATGAACAGGTTAAACCTCTCACGTGAAAAGGTTAAACCTCTCGCATGAACAGGTTAAACCTCTCACATGAACAGGTAAACCTTTCACATGAACAGGTTACACCTCTCACATGCACAGGTTAAACCTCTCACATGAACACGTTAAACCTCTCACATGAACAGGGTAAACCTCTCACATGAACACGTTAAACCTCTCACATGAACAGGTTAAACCTCTCACATGAACAGGGTAAACCTCTCACATGAACACGTTAAACCTCTCACATGAACAGGGTAAACCTCTCACATGAACACGTTAAACCTCTCACATGAACAGGGTAAACCTCTCACATGAACACGTTAAACCTCTCACATGAACAGGTTAAACCTCTCACATGAACAGGTTAAACCTCTCGCATGAACAGGTTAAACCTCTCACATGAACACGTTAAACCTCTCACATGAACAGGTTAAACCTCTCACATGAACACGTTAAACCTCTCACATGAACAGGTTAAACCTCTCACATGAACAGGTTAAACCTCTCACATGAACAGGGTAAACCTCTCACATGAACAGGTTAAACCTCTTGCTTGAACAGGTTAAACCTATCACATTAACAGGTTAAACCTCTCACATGAACAAGTTAAACCTCTCACATTGACATGCTAATCTCTCACATTAACATAACTAGCCCCGCCCACCGTCTATGAGCCTTGCGCTACGCCCATTATAGACCTTTAGAAACAGCACAACTTCGGCAGCTTTCCCCCTAGTTTATTCCTCCTGATGACGATCGCCTGCGTTGTGATCGAAACGTCGTGGTTTTATTTTATTTTATTTTTATTAATTTTAACATATTACACTGGTCAACAAAAAAAACCCATATTTTTCTGGCCTGGACTTTTACAGCTGTTTTAGACTAATTTCAGGGTGCTGATTCCAAATCTGATCTCAGATTTGCTCTATCGCATCTCATTTTTATGCTATCGGCATACCCCATTTTTATTGATTTTACCCGAAATTAACTCTGTCACTTATGATTGCAAGTTGTTGCGAGTCAGTGACTGCTTTAGTGTTAAAATATGGTGCTGTATTTTTAGAAGTGTGTTTATAATATCATTTTATGTAGATATCCACATTTATTTAATATTTTTCTTCTGCAGTTTTCATTGAAAATGCAATATTTGATATCTCAAAAACCTGATGCGATAGACAAAAACTGATGCCAGATTTGGAATCAGCACCCCAAAATTACCTTAAACCCGTTGGAATACCTTATGCCAGAAAAAGTGTGTTGACCAGTGTTGTTATTATATCGAGAAACATTGCCTCTTGTACTCCTGAATACTTCGATCATCTGACTGGAACTCATTTTCTCACTGCTCACGATGACACTCAATGCTCACGATGACACTCACTGCTCACGATGACACTCACTGCTCACGATGACACTCACTGCTCACGATGACACTCACTGCTCACGATGACACTCACTGCTCACGATGACACTCACTGCTCACGATGACACTCACTGCTCACGATGACACTCACTGCTCACGATGACACTCACTGCTCACGATGACACTCACTGCTCACGATGACACTCACTGCTCACGATGACACCCACTGCTCACGATGACACTCACTGCTCACGATGACACTCACTGCTCACGATGACACTCACTGCTCACGATGACACTCACTGCTCACGATGACACTCACTGCTCACGATGACACTCACTGCTCACGATGACACTCACTGCTCACGATGACACTCACTGCTCACGATGACACTCACTGCTCACGATGACACTCACTGCTCACGATGACACTCACTGCTCATGATGACACTCACTGCTCACGATGACACTCACTGCTCATGATGACACTCACTGCTCACGATGACACTCACTGCTCATGATGACACTCACTGCTCACGATGACACTCACTGCTCACGATGACACTCACTGCTCACGATGACACTCACTGCTCACGATGACACTCACTGCTCATGATGACACTCACTGCTCACGATGACACTCACTGCTCATGATGACACTCACTGCTCACGATGACACTCACTGCTCACGATGACACTCACTGCTCATGATGACACTCACTGCTCACGATGACACTCACTGCTCACGATGACACTCACTGCTCACGATGACACTCACTGCTCATGATGACACTCACTGCTCACGATGACACTCACTGCTCACGATGACACTCACTGCTCACGATGACACTCACTGCTCACGATGACACTCACTGCTCACGATGACACTCACTGCTCACGATGACACTCGCTGTGAACGAACGCCGACGGTAATAAAACTGCCTGCACTTGAATCAAAGAAACACCAATGATGATATTTATCATAAGCAAGTACAGCGACACACGATACGAATATGCAATAAGTGAAAGCTACTACTATCTACAAATATGACACATGCAGCATAAATGATTGACACTTTACAAAGACGTCACGTGGGCTTTCTGACAAATATAACGTCACAAAGACATTCACGTGAGGTGAATGCGCCCGTGAGCGCGCCATTGTTGGTCGCTGGGTGAATGTGTGCCTATCTAACTTCCCAAGTAACTTACTTCGCTATGGGGCCGTCCATAAGTGACGTCACGCGATTTTGAACAATTTTTGACCCCCCCCCCCACTCGTCACACGGCGTCACAAAAAGTCAGAGCCCCCCCCCCTCAAATATGACGTCACAAAGCTCTGCCCCCCCCCCCCAAATAAAACATGCTTCAAATCGCTTTAAACTATTGGGGAAACATTTAATAAAAAGTCTATTTAATTAAGTAGAACGTGTTGTCTATATTTATTTAAAGTTGCGCATTGACGTCACATTTCTCGAACCCCCCCCCCGCAACCTCGTCACACATCGTCACAAATGTCTGACCCCCCCCCCCCCACCCTAGGTGCGTGACGTCATTTATGGACGGCCCCTATGATAGCTCACGCTAGTGATGGTTGATTGATGGGCAATCGCAAATCGTTTACACCAAAAACTTTGTTTCCTACTCGACAGTGATCTAGCCCACGTGACACTCAAATCACATCCTAGTTTTTCCACTTTTTAACAAATTTTTAATTAATGAAATGGAGAGACGGGACAGTGTGTGACGTTGATTGTAGCGACCCACAGCAGTTGAGCAACGGCTTCTGCTGGGGGTGCAGCAACACGACTTAGACAAACCACACTCAGAACCGCAGAACACCGTAACACTAGCACCAGTAGTAGTGGTAATAATGAGGGCAAACTTGTTAAGTTTGGTTATGATTACGATGACATTTGCGAATGGCTATTTCGGGCGTCGGTGCGTGGTTGCCTGTCGAGGCATAGCAATTATTTTGTGAAAATATTTTTACATTAATATATGGGGGGGGGGGGGGGGGAGGGGGGGGGGATATTTTGAGCATATTTGAATATTGAGGGGATATCTCCCCCCCAATATATATTATAATTACACACTCTCACATAATCACACACTCACTCACACTCACACACTCACTCACACTCACACTCTCTCACACACTCTCTCACACACTCTCACACACTCTCTCACACAATCTCTCACACACTCTCACACACTCTCTCACACACTCACACTCTCACACACTCTCTCACACACTCTCTCACACACTCTCTCACACACTCTCTCACACACTCTCTCACACACTCTCTCACACACTCTCTCACACACTCACACTCTCTCACACACTCTCTCACACACTCTCTCACACACTCTCTCACACACTCACACTCTCTCACTCACACTCTCTCACACACTCTCTCACACACTCTCTCACACACTCTCTCACACACTCTCTCACACACTCTCACTCACACACACTCACACACTCTCACACACTCTCTCACACACTCTCTCACACACTCTCACACACTCTCTCACACACTCACACTCTCAACAGCAACAACCGCCATTCGCCACTAAGTGGCGGTGACGTCACCACGACGCTTGTGCCAGGCCATGTGCACCTTGAGGCCACGTGAAGTGTCGAACGCCCGCTGCCAGGAGGTCACGGGGCAGACCCAGCAGGTGCCACGGGTCGACTGACCGAGATGACCAAGATGACTGGCTGATGCACCACCTGTGCCCCCTACTGTACCAACTTGCTGTGTTTTAGCCACCCGGCGCTCCGCTCGTTGTTGTGAGCGTCGCTCCTCCGCCCTCCGTTGTTGTTGGAGGGCGACTGCCTCCAACTGCCCAGTAGCGTCCTTCACGAGCCTCCTCCACAGAAGCCGATCTTGACACTGCTGGTACCAGTCATCGGCAAGTCCACTCAGCTCCACGTCCTCCTGTACCACATCACTCCATCTCTTCTCTAGCCCGTGCCGCGCCCGTTTAGCCCCCTCGATCCGGCCGAACAAAAGCTGTTTAGGCATGCGGTGGCTGGGCATGCGGGCTACATTACCCAGCCAACGCAGCCTTGCCTGCCGGAGGAGCTCACTGATGGGACTTTGCCCAGATTTTTCAAGGACTTGTGAGCTCCTCACACAATCCAGCCTGGTTAAACCCAGGATGAATCGTAGGCAGGCCAGCCTAAATGTTTCCAACCGGCGAAGATGCTCCACTAGGGGGGTCCACGTGTCGCAAGCGTAGAGAAGGGAGGGAATGACCGTGGCCGAGAAGACCTGAAGCTTCGTGCGGAGCGACAGACCAGGTAGCTTCCACACAGCGTTACGCAACCGATGAAAATATATTGCCGTTCGACTGATTCGGAGTGAGACCTCTGCTGATAAACTGGAGCCGGTCATAAGCACACTGCCCAGGTATGGGAAACTCTCCACTCTCTCCACAACTGCCCCATCACCAATTGGGAGTTTTGGGGGTGGAGTGTCCGATGGTACAAAATACCCAGGCAGGTGCTTAGTTTTGGTGGGGCTGATGGTAAGGCCCCACCTCTTAGTGGCACGCTCCAGTCTCAGCAGCAGCGTCTCCAACTCCTCTTTTGAATGAGCAGCTATTACCAAATCATCGGCATAAATAACGTGGTTGACCAATAGGGAGCCATCCCTTGATCGCACCCGGGCGTCGATCAGCCTCCCATTATATCTGCACCAAATGGAAATTCCCCCGGTACAGCTATTGAAGGCTTCACGAACTACGCAGTCGAAATAGATGTTAAATAATGTGGGAGCCAGAGGACATCCCTGTCGCACCCCAAGGTGTACAGGGAAAGGCTCCGACTCCCGGCCACGTAGTTTTACCCGGGCCCGCTCACCATCATGAAGGTCCTTAATGATCGTGAGCAGAGGGTCAGGGACTCCGAAAGCACGAAGAACAACCCAGAGCCCAGTCCTACTGATGGTATCATAGGCCTTGACCAGGTCAATAAAGCAGAGATGTAGATCTTGTTCAAATTCCCTACACCTCTGCTGTAGCAGACGGACAGAAAAAATGGCATCTGTGCAGGACCGCCCTTTCCTGAAACCGCATTGGGGCTCCGCAAGCATCTCCTCAGCGTGCCTAGCAAGGCGATGTTGAATAATCCTTGCCAGGACCTTTCCCGGCACACACACACACTCACACACTCTCACTCACTCACACACACTCACACTCTCATACACACTCACACACTCTCACTCACTCTCACTCTCACACTCTCATACACACACACACTCTCACTCTCACTTACACTCTCACTCACACTTTCACTCACTCACACACACTCATACTCTCACTCTCGCTCACACTCTCACACACACTCTCACTGTACACTCTCACTCACTCACACTCACTAACACTCACTCTCTCTCACACTCACACACACTCACACTCTCTCTCAGTCTCACAAATTATCCCACTCCCACACACTCTCACTATGAGACTCTCACTCACACACTCTCTCACACTCTCACTCACACACACTCTCACTCACACACACTCACACTCTCTCTCACACTCTCACTCACTCACACTCACAATCTCTCTCACAATCTCACACACACACTCACTCTCTCACTCACACACACTCACACTCTCTCTCACACTCTCACTCACTCACACTCACAATCTCTCTCACAATCTCACTCTCACACACACACTCACTCTCTCACTCACATTCTCACTCACACTCTCTCACTCACACACCCTCACACTCCCTTTCACACTCTCACACTCTCTCTCTCTCACACTCTCACTCATATTCTCACTCACACTCTCACTCTCTCACTCTCTCACTCTCACACTCTCACTCACACTCACACACTCTCACACACACTCTCTCTCACACACTCCCACACACACTCCCACACACACACTCACACACACTCTCCCTCTGAGACTCTCACTCTCTCACTCTCACTCACACTCTCACTCACACACACTCACACTCTCTCTCAAACTCTCACTCACACTCTCTCTCACTCTCTCACTCTCTCACACACTCACTCTCACTCACACACTCACTCACTCTCACTCACACTCTCACTCACACTCTCTCTCACGCTCTCACTCTCTCGCACACTCACTCTCACACTCACACACTCTCACTCACACACACTCTCTCTCACACTCTCACACCCTCTCTCTCTCACTCACACACTCTCACACACTCTCTCTCACACACTCCCACACACACTCCCACACACACTCACACACACTCTCACTCTGAGACTCTCACTCTCTCACACACTCACTCTCACTCACACTCTCACTAACACACACTCACACTCTCTCTCACAGTCTCACTCTCTCACACTCACACACACTCACTCTCACTCTGAGACTCTCACTCACACTCTCTCACACTCTCTCTCACTCTCTCACACTCACACACACTCACTCTCACTCTGAGACTCTCACTCTGAGACTCTCACTCTCTCTCCCTCTCTCACACTCACACACACTCACTCTCACTCACACACACTCACTCTCACTCTGAGACTCTCACTCTGAGACACTCACTCTCACTCACTCACACACTCTCACACTCTCTCACTCACACTCTCTCTCACACACTCCCACACACACTCCCACACACACACTCACACACACTCTCCCTCTGAGACTCTCACTCTCTCACTCTCACTCACACTCTCACTCACACACACTCACACTCTCTCTCAAACTCTCACTCACACTCTCTCTCACTCTCTCACTCTCTCACACACTCACTCTCACTCACACACTCACTCACTCTCACTCACACTCTCACTCACACTCTCTCTCACGCTCTCACTCTCTCGCACACTCACTCTCACACTCACACACTCTCACTCACACACACTCTCTCTCACACTCTCACACCCTCTCTCTCTCACTCACACACTCTCACACACTCTCTCTCACACACTCCCACACACACTCCCACACACACTCACACACACTCTCACTCTGAGACTCTCACTCTCTCACACACTCACTCTCACTCACACTCTCACTAACACACACTCACACTCTCTCTCACAGTCTCACTCTCTCACACTCACACACACTCACTCTCACTCTGAGACTCTCACTCACACTCTCTCACACTCTCTCTCACTCTCTCACACTCACACACACTCACTCTCACTCTGAGACTCTCACTCTGAGACTCTCACTCTCTCTCCCTCTCTCACACTCACACACACTCACTCTCACTCACACACACTCACTCTCACTCTGAGACTCTCACTCTGAGACACTCACTCTCACTCACTCACACACTCTCACACTCTCTCACTCACACTCTCACTCACTCTCACGCCCCTCATGTCTCGTGCCGCCCCCCCCCCCCCCACGGCGACGCTGGACCCGGGGAGAGGCGGCGCGGCTCCTGCGACTCTCCACGTGGATTCAGCGCCGCGTTGCCATGGCGACGCTAATTGATTCGCCTCACGTTAATTGCTGCCTGAGGCTTAACGAGAGGGGATAGGGGTGGGGTGGGCCGAAGGGGCGGGGGGGCAGGGGTCTTGACCTCTTCGTGGGGGGGGGGGGGGGATACAAAGACGGAGTGGCTGGTTAGTGAACTAGTGGTAGAGACAGTGACTGATTAGGGTGAGGGGTAGAAAGGGTACTCGTGTCTGATTGGCTAGTGGGTTTGTGTCTCGGCCTTGCTGTGCGCTGCATTGCACCGCTATCCGAGTAGTTAACCTCGCATCCAATAAACCTTCAGAGCCAGGGTGAACATCCGACTCCATACGTAATTTGTTAAATTGAACGAGGTAAAACTGATGGAACAACACAGCACAGACGCGCCATTTGTTAATACTTTTGTTGAGAAGTTCCCACGGACGCACTCGGAGACGGAGGTAAGTTAAGGGCTTCCGCCAGGGTTTATTACAGACTTCACAATACACACAGCAGGGTACACAACTCCCAGGGGCTAGGGGTCCTACTCTGAGTCCGGGTCCCTGCCGGATAGCTCCGGTCTCTCTCTCTCGTGTCGGATCGGGGACTCTGCCGAGTCCACCGCCCGGAGAGAGAAGCACCTCTACGGCTACCACCGGCTTCTCTCCAGATTCACTACTCGATCTCTCTCTACCCCTGGTTCCTTCTTCACACTTCCTACTCTACCCGTTCCCACAGTGACCCCGCTTACGTCACGGGGTCTCCCTTAAGTACTCTAGGAGACGTGACGTCATCGCACTGAACGTCACACCTGACGTCACGTCCCCATTTTACTCCTCTACACTTGGAAACATCAACACAATGCATGAACACTACAGCATCACAACATTGTCCTAGATAACATGTTTCTCCTGGATGGACCAGGCACCCACAAAACCACTGAACAGCTATACAAGAGAACACGCTGCTGTTTTAAACAAAGGCACATCGTGCAATCATCACACTGCACCCCAGATGTACAGCACTGCATATAACACTGCACTATGAATGAGACATTTCGTCTTTCCTTGCTCTCAGGATCGCAATATAGTTACTTGGGTACAAGTTTGACTCGACTTATTCAATTACAAGTAACATTCACAATAAGGCAAGTTGCAGGCTTCGTTGTTAACTAGGCCTCGTATTTATCATAACAATTTAACAGCATTATAAAGGCATTTACAGCATTATAATGGTCATTCTCACATTATAACAGCATTCCCAGTATAATAAGAATATAAACGAACTTACAAACAATGCTTCTTAAAGTCCCACAATGTACAGTTACAGCTGTCTCCACTGGGACGCGATGTGTGCCGCCATCTTGAACTCTGTGTAATGGCGGACCCCAGCCTCGTGGATGAAAGGCTGTCAAATCCGAACTTCCTGGTCACGAGACCAAACTCAGCATCAAAACAGGAAATTCCTGTATACACACACCCCACTCCTGCCATGGAGCAAAACACCTGCCGTGAGGCAAAACAGTTAGAGTTATGCTTAGTTTATCTGCAACAGTACTAATCATAGCCCGAACCAACCAGCTATTACGCCTACCCCTACCTCTATAACTATCCATAACTCTGTCCCTACCCCTATTCCACCACTAACACTACCACCATCACTACCACTATCCATACAACTATCACTACCACTATCCCTGCCTCTATTACTACTTTAGTGGATTCAACTCAGTCGCAGACTTACTCTTTGGAGGCAACGCATATTGATTAACACCAACACACAACACAAAGGGGTTACTGCCACTTTACCAGATAACCTATGGTTGTGGACCACCAGGCTAACTACGCTCGTCACTGGGAGTAGCTAGCACAGACAAGACCCAGGCTTGGGTCTTCGTCCACGTGACGAAGACTTCATGGACGTAGATCGTAGATCTTCGGTCGACAGTAGCAACGCTGAATCCCGGTCCCTGGTGGGGACCCGGATTATATCCTCCCGGGTCGTGGCTGGCCCCGTCCTTGGCCACGACCACCTTCCAGAAACCTCTCGTCGTTTCTCGACCCTTCCCGTAAGATCTCACCCTGACACGTGACCACCCCCTAGCCCCCACCTGGGGCCCCTGTGTAGATCTTACTGGTCACGTGACTTCTGGGGTCAACCAGAGGGCCATGGCCCAGGGTAACCTCACGCCTGGCTGACACTCTCACACTCCCTCCTGTAGAGGTCAACACTGCACGCCACGCGTTGTGCCACTGAGCGCTATCCCAGCGCTCACCGGGCCCCCTCTAGGGCTGGTACTACACCCACCTACGGGGTGTCCGCGATGACGGTTAATGTGCATGTCGTGCCTCGCTCGAGCCGGCATTACACAGCGACATCTGAGATGTCACTACACTCCCAGTATCCCTACCTCTATCACTACCCCTATCCGTACCTCTATCATTACCACTATCACCACCCCTATCACTATCAACAACAACAACAACCGCCATTCGCCACTAAGTGGCGGTGACGTCACCACGATGTTTGTGCCAGACTATGTGCACCTTGAGGCCACGTGAAGTGTCAAATGCCTGCTGGCAGGAGGTCACAGGGTAGACCCAGGTGCAACAGGTCGACTGGCTGAGATGACTGGCTGATGCACCACCTGTGCCCCCTACTGTGCCAACTTGCTGTGCTTGAGCCACCCGAATCTCCGCTCATTGTTGTGAGCATCGCTCCTCCGCCTTCCGTTGTTGTTGGAGGGCGACTGCCTCCAACTGCCCAGTAGCAGCGTCCTTCACGAGCCTCCTCCACAGAGGCCAATCTTGACACTGCTGGTACCAGTCATCGGCAAGTCCACTCAGCTTCACATCCTCCTGTACCACATCACTCCATCTCTTCTCTAGCCTGTGCCGCGTCCGTTTAGCCCCCTCTATCCGGCCGAACAAAAGCTGTTTAGGCATGCGGTGACTGGGCATGCAGGCTACATGACCCAGCCAATGCAGCCTTGCCTGATGGAGGAGCTCACCGATGGGACTTTGCCCACATCTTTCAAGGATTTGTGAGCTCCTCACACAATTCAGCCTCGTTAAACCCAGGATGGATCGTAGGCAGGCCAGCCGAAATGTTTCCAATCGGCGAAGATGCTCCATTAGGGGGGGTCCACGTTTCGCAAGCGTAGAGAAGGGAGGGAATGACCGTGGCCGAGAAGACTTGAAGCTTCGTGCGGAGTGACAGAACAGGTAGCTTCCACACAGCGTTACGCAACTGATGAAAATATAATGCTGCTCGACTGATTCTGAGTGAGACCTCTGCTGTCAAACTGGAGCCGGTCATGAGCACACTGCCCAGGTATGGGAAACTCTCCACTCTCTCCACAACTGCCCCATTACAGATTGGGAGTTGTGGGGGTGAAGTGTCCGATGGTACAAAATACCCAGGCAGGTGCTTAGTTTTGGTGGGGCTGATGGTAACGCCCACCTCTTAGTGGCACGCTCCAGTTTCAGCAGCAGCGCCTCCAACTTCCTCCTCTGAGTGAGCGGCAATTACCAAATCATCGGCATACATAACGTGGTTGACCAATAGGGAGCCATCCCTTGACCGCACCTGGGCATCAATCAGCCTTCCATTGTATCTGTACCAAATGGAAATTCCTCTGGTACAGCCATCAAAGGCTTCACGAACTACGTGGTCGAAAAATCTGTTAAATAATGTGGGAACCAGAGGACATCCCTCTCGCACCCCAGGGAATGACTCCGACTCCCGGCCACATAGTTTTACCCGGGCCCGCTCACCATCATGAAGGTTCTTATTGATCGTGAGCAGAGGGTCAGGAACTCCGAAAGGACGACGAACAACCCAGAGCCCAGGCCTACTGATGGTATCATAGGCCTTGACCAGATCAATAGAGCAGAGATGTAGGTCTTGTTGGAATTTCCTACACCTCTGCTGTAGCAAACGGACAGGACCGCCCCTTCCTGAAACTACATTGGGGCTCCGCAAGCCTCTCCTCAGCGTGCCTGGCAAGGCGATGTTGAATAATCCTTGCCAGCACCCTTCCCGCCACACTGAGGAGTGAGATGCCCCTGTGGTTGTTACAGTCTGTGCGGTCCCCCTTCTTAAAGAGGGGGACCGCAAGGGCATCCTTCCAATCTAGATTTGAAGCTTTCGTGACTGCAAGGATTCATATTCTTAGGTTTTCTTGGTAAAGTCACGTGACTTTACCGAAAAAACCTAAGAATATGAATCCTTCCAATCCTTTGGAACCCATCCAGTGTTCCAGACTGTTGCTATGATATCATGAAGGGCAGTCTGTGCACAAACGGCACCCTCCATCAGCATTTCGCTTGGGAGATCATCTCTGCCCGGTGCCTTTTCTGGTCTCAGACTCGGGATCGCCTTTAGTACTTCCTCAATAGATGGCATCTCAGCCAGCCACTCACAGGGGGTAACGTCTTCCTCCAATATTTGAGGCATCAGCATTTTATCCCCAGTCTGTCCCGTGATGTTTACCATGTCGAGGGATTTCCTCTCCCCCATGACTTCACAGAAATGCTCAGCAAATCTGCAAACCTGTTCCTGAGGTTGGAGATTGGATAACCGTTTTCCCCCCTAATGATGGTAATAGGTGTGGCACTGCAGGTTACTTTTTTGATGGAGTTAAATAGGGATTTGTGATCGCGGGCCGTTGATGCAGACTCCATCTCCTTAGCAACCCGCGACCACCAACCATCATTGCAGCGCCTCACGGCTCTCCGAACCTCCGAGCAAAGGCTGCTGTAAGCCTCCTCATTCTCCGACGTGGGATGCTGTAGACGATTAGAGTGGGCCTGTCTCAGCCAGCCTGAACACCTCCTCTGTCAGCCAGGGTCTCTGGGGAGGTTTGGACCGTGTACCCAAAGCAGCCATTGCCGCTGCCTGAGGCACAGTCCTCAACCTCGCCCATTCACCCTCGACATCTGGAGAAGTGGCGGACGATGCCAACCCCAGCCGCAAGCGACGATGAAATTCTCGCTTGCAACATTCATCAGCTAGCTGAGACCAGGCCACCTTAGGTTGGAATGGGGTCCTGGGTGTACACCCACCACCGGAGTGTAAGAATGTCAGGCGCGTCTTACAGATGACAAGTCGATGGTCAGAGGGCAGATCAGCTCCACGGTAGGTCCTAGTGTGAAGGACATGGGCCTGCATCCGCTGTTTCGTCACTACGTAGTCCAGCAGATGTTCTTGCTTGGATCCGGCATGCATCCATGATGTTGTGTGGATGCGCCGATGCCGGAACAGCGTGTTACCACGATCACTACCCCTCTCACTATCACTCCCGTCTCTCCTTACGGAAGTCCCAAGAAGGGCTCATGGATACGGGGTGTGTGTGTTGTATGTGTGTGTGTGGTGTGTGTGTGTGTGGTGTGTGTTTGTGGTGTGTGTGTGTTGTGTGTATTGTGTGTGTGTGTGGTGTGTGTGTTGTGTGTGTTATGTCTGATGTGTGTGTGTTGTGGGTGTGTTGTGTGTGTATGTGTTGTGGGTGTGTTGTGGGTGTGTTGTGGGTGTGTTGTGTGTGTTATGTGTGTTGTGTTGTGTGTTGTGTTATGTGTGTTATGTCTGTTGTGTGTGTCGTGTGTGTGTGGTGTATGTGGTGTGTGTGTGTGTGGTATGTCTGTTGTGTGTGTCGTGTGTGTGTTGTGTGTGTGGTGTGTATGCTGTGTGTGTGTGTGGTATGTCTGTTGTGTGTGTGTGTGCTTACGATGGTTTACCGCTGCATTTGTAAACGTCTGCGTTATTCATGCACATCTGTATTCGCCCATTGTTTACGTGTTGACGTGTGTGTGTGTGCTTGTTGACGTGTTGACGTGTGTGTGTGCTTGTTTACGTGTTGACGTGTTGATCATTCCCTCGGCACCCCCACGCTCTCAATCGCTGCTGTCACTCCCATAATTGGGGTCACGGGGGGTCGCGGTGTCTCTGACCCGGTCACTGCCTTTACATCTCTCTTATCTCTCTCTCTCTCTTACCTCTCTCTTACCTCTCTATCTCTTATCTCTCTCTTGCCTCTCTCCTATCTCTC
The DNA here is from genome assembly GCF_964198595.1 of Lampetra fluviatilis. Lineage (NCBI taxonomy): Eukaryota > Metazoa > Chordata > Hyperoartia > Petromyzontiformes > Petromyzontidae > Lampetra > Lampetra fluviatilis. The sequence goes on from NC_136314.1 coordinate 9,310,205, forward strand.
CCCTCCCGGCCCCCTATCGCTGTGCGTTACAATGAGTCTCGAGGCTCGTTATCAGGAGGTTGCTGCTACTCACTGGGGGGGCGGGGGACCTATTTGGGTCGGGGTCAGTGCCTTACGAACGGACACAGAGACAAAGGTCCCCCGTGCAGCCTCGACAGACCCGTGGGGTAAGTGCTGTGAGTGAGCTCCTCGTGAAGACCGCTTACACCACGTGGTTGGTCAGCACCCACGCCCGGCCGCCTTTGTCTCCCTAAGTGGCAAACACACACAAACACACACACACACACAAACACACACACACACAAACACACACACACACACACAAACACACACACACACAAACACACACACATACAAACAAACACACACACACAAACAAACACACACACACAAACACACACACAAACACACACACACAAACACACACACACACAAACACACACACACACAAACACACACACACACACAAACACACACACACACATATATATAAATAAGACAAAGATCCCTTTCCTATAACATCCATAGGCTTTTGGGGCAAGTGCTGTGAGCCAGCGCCTATTGAAGGTCCTGGGCACGGCGCGCCTGTGACGGACGGGTGCAGCCCAAATCATACCCGGGTCGCCTTTGTATCCCCGGCTCTGATGTTGATGCATTGCCGCGCGCGCCAGGTTACTCATTTAATGATGGCCGAGTCGACCTAGGGGAGGCCCAAAGACCGGGTTCACTTGCAACCGACGTCACGACTCGCATTGCGGCATCGTTCAGCAACTTCGCGGATTTTCCTCTCCTCTCTCCTCTCTCTTTTTTTTCATTGACGAATGTGATTATTTTATTGTATATATATATGTGTTTGTTTTGTAATCCAGCGGTCCAACTGGGTTCAATTATATCTCCCGGTGCGGTCGTTGAAACAACGCTGAAAGTTTTTTTTTAATCCACTCTGCCACTGCCAGTGAGCAAGCACTTGCATGGGCTGCACCTTTAACCATTTGGAGGAAAGCACGCTGCAGTTTGTGTGTGTGTGTGTTGGGTGCAATTGTGACACATAGCCATATGAGACATGAGTACATCGAATCGGCATGATCATTGGTTCACTGCAGTCTCTCCTCTCTCACAATGCTACGCCACGCTACGCCGGAGGTTTATCTCGCTCCTCAACGCCCCCCCCCCCAACACGGACTGTTCTGCTTCCCGCCACCTGAGATAAACACATTCCTCCTGCGGAGGGAGCTGGTAGGAACGTTGGGTTGCTCGGTCAATGGCCAGGGTCAACGGCGGCGTGGTGTATCCCGCAAATATGCCCGACTGTGAAGGCGGGCACAAGCCGGTGTGAGTAGGTTAAACGTTGAGTTTTATAAGGGCACCACGGAGTGACCAGCCCCTCCCCACCCAGCCCCACCCCACCCGCCCCCCACCAAGCCCCACCCTCCCCACCCAGCCCTCCCCTCTCCACCCAGCCCCTCCCCACCCTCCCCACCTAGCCCCTCCCCACCCTCCCCTCTCCACCCAGCCCTACCACTCCCATTTTTAGATTTCACGACGGACGGACGGACACAAGAATCCCCTGTGGGCTGGTGTAACCAGGAGGTTCCTACCAGTCAGATGGACGCGGCGTGATAGAACCGCGGCTACATGGTCCTCTTCACCAACGCGGAGACGGTGGCGCGCGTCATCGCCACGGGGCTCACCTTCAGGGGGAGATGTTTGTGCAATGCCCCTAACAAGCGCCATGACCTCGCCAACTTCGCCTGTGCTCAGGCGAAGATGGCGGTGTACAAGACGAGGAAAAAGATGCTGCAAGGTGACACTGACGGCTGCTCTGTGCTGCTTCCAGTGTTCAGAGGCCTGCTCAAGGCGCGGCTCCGGCTGGATCACGCCATGTACCACACACATGCCGGTGATGTGCAGCGCGTCTTCTTCGAACGCTGGGGGGCCGGAAAAGAACTCTGTACCAGCGTCAGAGGTCGCAAAAGGGTTTTGATTCCTTACCCGTACCCGGCCGCACCAGGGTCGAAAACGGGTACCCGTAACCGGCCGGGTACGGGTAGCCGGGTATCGGGTAGGGTACGGGTATCGGGTACCCGATTGCGACCTCTGACCAGCGTGGACGGCACCCTCGTGTTCACCTTCTGAAGCGCTCGCTCGTCACCGTGGCGTGCGCGATGACCACCACCACGTGGCTTTTATTTCGTGTTGTGCGCGGCGCATTTAGCGCCACAGCGCGTGGATTTATAGTGTTGGTTATGTGTTTGCTGGTGACTGTGTTTCGTTTCGACTGTATTTCGTATCGGCATCGCCTCCAGTGCTGCTGCTGCTGGCGCCAATGAAAGTTGTTTAAAAGTCAAAAGTCTCTCTCCTCTCCTCTCGCAGTCTCCCCCCTCTCTCTCCTCTCTCCGCGTTCTCTCTCGTAATGGATTTATATTCCTCGTGAAATGTCCCGAGCGCTCTCTGCGTGAGGCCACTTACAAGGTAAACATGCAGGCGGGGGGCCGCGTGAGCTGAGAGAGATGGGGGGGGGGTAGAAAGCTCCCCCACCCCCACCTCCTGCTCCTCCTCCGTCCGTCTCCCACGTCCTTCCTTCCACCCCCCCCCCTCATCCGCCCCCACCCTACTCCTCGTCCTCCCCCCCTCCGCCCCCACCTCCTCATCCCTCCTCCTCGTCCTCCCTTCTTCCTCCTCCCCCCTCCGCCCCGCCCTCATTCGCCCCTCCCCCTCATCCTCCCCCCTCCCCCAAGCTCCAATGTCACCTGACCCCCCCTCTCACTCCCCGCTCCCCCAAGTCCCCCCTCCCCTTCCCCCACGCTGCCCTCCCCCCCGTGTACACGTGGTGGTGGCGGTGTTGTCGGAGTGGAGATTACCCCCCCCACTCCCTCCCCCACTCCCTCCCACCCCTCCCCACCCACTCACCCCCCCACTCCCTCCCACCCCTCCCCACTCACTCCCCCACTCCCCCCCACTCCCCCCCACTCCCTCCCACTCCTCCCCCCCACTCCCTCCCACCCCTCCCCACGCTACAATTCAATTATCGCCCCGAGGCGACACAAATGAGTGGGATGTTAATGAATGGGGTAGCCCCCCCGCCACCCCCCCTAATCCCCTGGGGAGGGGATGGGGGGGAGGGCGGGTGTCTGATGGGGAGTGTGAGTGTCTAGGGGTGTGTGTGTGTCTGTGTGTCTAGGGGTGTGTGTGTGTTCAGTGTCTAGGGGGGTGTGTGTGTCTGTGTGTTTAGGGATGTGTGTGTGTGTGTGTTCAGTGTGTAGGGGTGTGTGTGTGTCTGTGTGTAGGGATGTGTGTGTGTGTGTTCAGTGTGTAGGGGTGTGTGTGTGTGTTCAGTGTGTAGGGGTGTGTGTGTCTGTGGGTCTAGGGGTGTGTGTGTGTTCAGTGTGTAGGGGTGTGTGTGTGTCTGTGTGTAGGGGTGTGTGTGTGTTCAGTGTGTAGGGGTGTGTGTGTCTGTGTGTCTAGGGGTGTGTGTGTGTCAAGGGATGTGTGTGTGTGTGTGTGTTCAGTGTGTAGGGGTGTGTGTGTGTGTGTGTAGGCGTCTATGGATGTGTGTGTGTGTGTTCAGTATCTAGGGGTGTGTGTGTTCAGTGTGTAGGGGTGTGTGTTCAGTGTGTAGGGGTGTGTGTGTGTGTAGGTGTGTCCGTGTGTCTAGAGATGTGTGTGTGTTCAGTGTGTAGGGGTGTGTGTGTGTTAAGTGTGTAGGGGTGTGTGTGTGTTCAGTGTGTAGGGGTGTGTGTGTGTCTAGGGGTGTGTGTGTGTGTTCAGTGTGTAGGGGTGTGTGTGTGCTCAGTGTGTAGGTGTGTGTGTGTCCGTGTGTCTAGGGATGCGTGTGTGTGTTCAGTGTGTAGGGGTGTGTGTGTGTGTGTCTGTGTGTCTAGGGGTGTGTGTGTGCGTGTGTTCAGTGTCTATTGATGTGTGTGTGTATCTGTGTCTAGGGGTGTGTGTGTGTATTCAGTGTGGAGGGATGTGTGTTGGTGCTAGGTGTGTCTGTGTGTCTTGTGGTGTGTGTATGTGTGTTCAGTGTCGAGGGATGTGTGTGTGTGTGTAGGTGTGTCTGTGTGTGTATGTCTTTGTGTGTCTAGGTGTATGGCCTTCATAGGTGCTTGCTAACAGCACTTGCTTAAAAAAAGTATGTTGAGGCTATAGGGGGGATCTTTGTCTTGTTTCCCTGTCTCCCTGTCTCTGTGTGCCTCCGTCTGTCTTTGTCTTTCTCCCCCTCGTTCTTTGTAGCTCTCCCCGTTTCTCTCTCCATCTCTGTCTCTCTCTCTGTCTAGAGCTTTGACTGTGTCTCTCCCTGTCTCTCTCTGTCTCTCTCTCTCTCATCTCTCTGTCTCTCCATGTCTCTCTCCCTGTCTCTCCATGGCTCTCTCTGTCTAGAGCTGTGACTCTGTGTCGCTGTGTCTCCCCGTCTCTCACCGTGTCTCTCTCCCCCTCTCTTCATCTCTCTCATTCTGTCTGCGTCTCTGAGCGATTGGAATTAATTCTCTCTCATCTCCCCCACTCCCAACTCCCTTGACATTTCAGTGATATTTAAAAACACAATATTTCTATATAAATGATATCTCTTTCATGAACGATATCTCAATGTGAATAAAATACCACTTACAATGACCAACATCTTGAGCTAAGACGGTCACAGTCAGCTCAAAAGAGAGTCGATGCTGAATCTCAGCGGGCAAACCAGTGGTTCTTATATGAACCAGAGGTTCTATGATATATACCAGCGGTTCTATGAAATATACAAATGGTGCTGAAATACACGAGTGGTTTTTATACACAAGTGGTTCATACATAAAGCAGTGGCTCTCGACCTGGGGTGAACGCACCCCCTGGGGGTGTGTGATGCCCTTTGCGGCGGTGCGGGACGTGGCCAGATTCATTCTGGAGACGACGGCCACCACCCTCGTCGCGCTGATGCGGAGAGATTCTCCACGCGGTGGGCATAGCACCTCGCCCCCACCGATACTACTACAGAGTCAGTAGATACTATAGAGTCAGTAGATACTACTGTAGTGTCAGTAGATACTACTGTTGAGTCAATAGATACTACTGTAGAGTCAGTATATACTACTGTAGAGTCAGTAGATACTACTACAGAGTCCGTAGATACTACTGTAGAGTCAGTAGATACTACTACAGAGTCAGTAGATACTACTGTAGTGTCAGTAGATACTATTGTAGAGTCAGTAGATACTACTATAGTCAGTAGATACTACTGTATAGTCAGTAGATACTACTGTATAGTCAGTAGATACTACTACAGAGTCAGTAGATACTACTGTAGAGTCAGTAGATACTACTACAGAGTCAGTAGATACTATAGAGTCAGTAGATACTATAGAGTTAGTAGATACTATAGAGTCAGTATATACTACTATAGAGTCAGTAGATACTATAGAGTCAGTAGATACTACAGAGTCAGTAGATACTACTGTAGAGTCAGTATATACTACTATAGAGTCAGTAGATACTACTATAGAATCAGTAGACACTACTGTAGTGTCAGTAGATACTACTATAGTCAGTAGATACTACTATAAAGTCAGTAGATACTACTGTAGAGTCAGTAGATACTACTATAGAGTCAGTAGATACTACTGTAGAGTCAGTAGATACTACTACAGAGTCAGTAGATACTACTATAGAGTCAGTAGATACTACTACAGAGTCAGTAGATACTACTGTAGAGTCAGTAGATACTACTGTAGAGTCAATAGATACTACTGTAGTGTCAGGAGATACTACTATAGAGTCAGTAGATACTATAAAGTCACTAGATACTACTGTAGAGTCAGTAGATACTACTGTAGAGTCAGTAGATACTACTACAGAGTCGGTAGATACTACTACAGAGTCGGTAGATACTACTACAGAGTCAGTATATACTACTACAGAGTCAGTAGATACTACTGTAGAGTCAGTAGATACTACAGTCAGTAGATACTATTGTAGTGGGTTCGAATTAGGTGCACACACACGCAGCTTGGAGGCAACACTATTTATTAACGGTAAGTAATATAACACTGTACATGAGGTGGTGACCACCTTCCTCAACTCACTAACACTCTGGAACACGACACAGACTGGACCAGGCAGGCAACGGCCTGCCTGGCCCAGGACGACGACTCGGGACTTGACGACCGATGATGTCTTCACTTTGGAGTACAGTACAACAGCCTCGCTCTGCGTTCACACCACACTTATATCTGCTTTGGCGTGGCTGGCTCCGCCCCGGCGTGGCTGGCTCTCTCCAGGCCACGCCTCCCTTCCCAGGACACGCCTCACTTCCCCCACCTCTGGGAAGGTCCGGATCCCTCCACCACGTGACCCCCCAGGCACCCCCTTGGGGCCCTCAGCCTTCGTACGGGCCGACACAGTAGTGACCGTTCTATGTCACTACACTATTACAGAGTCAGCAGATACTACTGACTCTATTGTATGTAGGGTGCCTACAAAATGAATGTATTTCTTCTGGGAGGGTCGACAGTTGTTGTAACCCTGTTAGATTAACCTTTTCCTCCACATCTGGGGTGTGGGGATCCACTTTCTAGAACTTCTTGATTGACACCTTCTGAAAGCCCCTCTCATCATTTAGTCGATAGACAAACGGACAGACAACGGAGCCCTGGGCTTTTATCATCGAAGGTAGATTATCGTGATTTGAAGCTTTCGTGACTGCAGGAATCCATGCTCCTTGGTTCTTTCGGTAAAGTCACGTGGGTAGAAAAATAAAATTAAACCAAAAATAACAATAATATATCACGACGTTTCGATCACAACACAAGCGGTCGTCCACAGGCGAAACAATAACCCAGCAGTGGAACTCCTGAACCAGCGAGAGAGCTGATACAACAAGAGGTTATACATGTGGCGAAGGGCAAGCAAGAGGGGTCTGGGGTCTGAGTTGACGCGCTTACGTCCGGGGATGGAATTCCTTTCCAGCTCAGACCCCGCCTGCTTGCCCATCGCCGCGTATATCACCTCTTGTCGTAACATATCTCTTGCTGCTTCAGCAGTTACACCGCTCGATTATTTTTTCCGCCGGAGGAGGACCGCTTGTGTTGCGATCGAAACGTCGTGATTAATAAAAAAAATAATTGTTTTATTTTATTTTTCTACCTACGTGACTTTACCGAAAGAACCAAAGAGTATGTAAATTATCGAAACAAATTGATTCTGGGCACGTAAGTTACAACTTACTTGGTTTCATCAACCTCTATGTAGTGATTAACATCGTAACATTTCACTGAACGATTGAGAATCAAAGGGGTACAAGGTTGCAGTAAAGGTTACGACCCACTGTGGTTAATAATGCTACTCCTACTAATACTCGACGCAGAGGAGCTGTCCAGGGCTGAGCTGCGGTGGAGGACGGGAGGGGTGGGGACATTTTCTCATGGCAAATTAATCTCTCTCGCCGCGCCGCTGTGCCCTTTCTCAAAGACGTTCCAGTATTTACTCAATATCGTATTAGTCTGTGGGCAGTGTTGAGTCTATAGGCAGTGTTGAGATTATGTTAAATGTAGAGTTTATGGGAAATGTAGAGTCGATGGGTAGTGTTGAGTCTATGGGCAGTGTTGAGTCTATGGGCAATTTTAGTCTGTGGACAGTGTTAGACTATGGGCAATGTTAGTCTGTGGGCAGTGTTAGACTATAGGCAGTGTTAGTCTATGGGCAATGTTAGTCTATGGGCAATGTTAGTCTATGGGCAGTATTAGTCTATAGGCAGTGTTAGTCTATGGACAATGTGAGTCTATGGGCAATGTGAGCCTATGGGCAATGTTAGTCTATGGACAATGTTAGTCTATGGGCAATGTTAGTCTATGGGCAGTGTTAGTCTATGGGCAGTGTGAGTCTATGGGCAGTGTTAGTCTATGGGCAGTGTTAGTCTATGGGCAGTGTTAGTCTATGGGCAGTGTTAGTCTATGGGCAGTGTGAGTCTATGGGCAGTGTTAGTTTATGGGCAGTGTTAGTCTATGGGCAATGTTAGTCTATGGACAATGTTAGTCTATGGGCAATGTTAGTCTATGGGCAGTGTTAGTCTATGGGCAGTGTGAGTCTATGGGCAGTGTTAGTCTATGGGCAGTGTTAGTCTATGGGCAGTGTGAGAATATGGGCAGTGTTAGTCTATGGGCAATGTTAGTCTATGGACAATGTTAGTCTATGGGCAATGTTAGTCTATGGGCAATGTTAGTCTATGGGCAGTGTTAGTCTATGGGCAGTGTTAGTCTATGGGCAGTGTTAGTCTATGGGCAGTGTTAGTCTATGGGCAGTGTGAGTCTATGGGCAGTGTTAGTCTATGGACAATGTTAGTCTATGGGCAATGTTAGTCTATGGGCAGTGTTAGTCTATGGACAATGTTAGTCTATGGGCAGTGTTAGTCTATGGGCAATGTTAGTCTATGGACAATGTTAGTCTATGGGCAATGTTAGTCTATGGGCAGTGTTAGTCTATGGGCAGTGTGAGTCTATGGGCAGTGTTAGTCTATGGGCAGTGTTAGTCTATGGGCAGTGTTAGTCTGTGGGAAATGTCTTTATTTGCAAGGTGTTTTTTAGCCGATTCATGACGAGTTGTGTTTATGATGGATCACGGCGAGCGGGTGTTCATTATGATTCACGTTCCCGAGGAGGGAACCGGAGCGCCCGGAAACAAAAGCCCCACGCCCTGCGCGAGGGAGCAACGCTCTATCCCCCGTACAGACGGTGACGAGCAGAGTGGAGACGGAGTCCACACTTTGCGGCACCCACGGGGAGTTGGGGAGTCTCGCGCCATCCGCGTGTGATCCACTAACTCTGGATTACAGGGCGCGTCGGTGACGAATTATTGATTTAGTCACCATCCCTGCCGTTTAGTTTTTTTTATTTCAGAAAGGAAAAAAAAACTGCACCCGGCGCCTAATTGTTTCATTATTAATCGCTTTAGCGGGTTAATGAATTAATCACCGCGTCGCCTTGTTATCTATTTATAAAGTTATCGAGCAAGCGCCGTGCGAGGTTTTCTTTCGCTCGCCCGCCCGCCCGGTCTCTCACCTGTTCACTCTCTTACTATTACAATATAACCACTCTTATAATCACAGTTATGATAATAACTATTCTAATGATTAATATTCAACGAACGTAGGAGCCGCGTTCATTTCATTGGGCGCTCGCCTGCAAGCGCGGTGCTTTTGTTCGGCTATTTGCTTCTTAATGAATCAATTAAGAGCGCGCCAGCAAAAGACGGCGCCGCCTAATTAATAAACGAATTAAAACATTAGTCGCCGCACCTGGAGCGCCGTGCTTTATTTATTTATTTTCCGCCCGCGTCTCTCGCCGCCGTGGGCGCAAGCGGAACGATGAAGGTCAGGGTGAAGGTCAGGGATCATCCTTGCTGGAGCCGGTGCCGGATGAGGCTAGTTGCGGGCCCTGTAGCAGACATTATAAATGGGCTCTAAATAAATAAATAAAATCACTTAAATATTAAAGCACATACATTTTTTACTTGCATAGTTAAGTCATTGTATTTTTTTTCATTTGCTCTACAGCCAGATAATACGATAAATCGCTAACCTTAAACAACCCAGTCCGTTCATAAAAGTTGAAGGCAGTATAGTGCTACAGTAATAGAGCAAGTGCAGAATCACTGAGCAGGCGTCAGGATCGGGATCGAACCCACGACCTCCTGTAGACCAGGCGAGGTAGTTAACATCTCTACAGGGAGAAAGAGAGAGACACGCAAACTCCAAATATACAGCAGCAGCAGCAGGCGTCAGGGTTGGGATCGAACCCACGACCTCCTGTAGACCAGGCGAGGTAGTTAACATTTCGTCACCTTGCCGGCCCTGATAGGTGCGGCTCGTGAACAGCACTTGCCCCAAAAGTGCGTTCAGTCTAAACGGGGGATCTTTGTCTTTGTGGCGCGGTGGGTAAATATCAGCACTGGAGAGACAAAGGCGACCGGGCGCCGCGGGGTGCTGATCACTCGCCAACAGCACTGGCCCCAACAGGTGCATGGGGCGATATGGGCGGCACAGCTGGGAGCCACAGGCGGTGCATCTGCCAGTCGTCTCAGTCAGTGACACACATAACACCTGCACCTAGTCTGGCACCATGAGTCAGCCCATGACACCCTGGTCTGTCCCGTGACCTGCACCTAGCCTGACACCATGAGTCAACCCATGACACCTTGGTCTGTCCCGTGACCTGCACCTAGCCTGACACCATGAGTCAACCCATGACACCTTGGTCTGTCCCGTGACCTCCTGCACCTAGCCTGGCACCATCACTAAACCCATGACACCTTGGTCTGTCCCGTGACCTGCACCTAGCCTGACACCATGAGTCAACCCATGACACCTTGGTCTGTCCCGTGACCTCCTGCACCTAGCCTGGCACCATCACTAAACCCATGACACCTTGGTCTGTCCCGTGACCTCCTGCACCTAGCCTGGCACCATCACTAAACCCATGACACCTTGGTCTGTCCCGTGACCTCCTGCACCTAGCCTGGCAACATCACTAAACCCATGACACCTTGGTCTGTCCCGTGACCTCCTGCACCTAGCCTGGCACCATCACTAAACCCATGACACCTTGATCTGTCCCGTGACCTCCTGCACCTAGCCTGGCACCAGCGAGACTCCCGCACGTCACGTGATGGCCTCAATGTGCACCTAGCCTGGCACGAGTGCCGGGGTGACGTTACTGCCACATATTGGCGAATAGCGGCCTCCGTCGTTGTTGTCGCATTCGTGTCGGTACTGCAACAGCACTTGCCCACAACAGGCTAGACGGGGGACCTTTATCTGTGTGTGGGGCGGAGGAGCGGTGGTGCAGTGGTTAGCGCTGCGCCACGCTACGAAGCCGGCGACCCGAGTTCGATTCCCGCTCACGGCCCAACACCACCACCGGTGACGATCATCTGAACCGGTCCTGGGCCTCCCCTAGGTCGACTCAGCCTCAAATGAGTACCTGGTGCGATGTGTAAACATCGCTACTGGGGAGACAAAGGCGGCCGGGCGTGGTGCTGGCCCACCCACCCCCTCGTGTGCCGTGCCGGCCTTGATAGGTGCTCGCTAAACAGCACTTGCCCCGACAGTCTGTTGAGGCTACACGGGGGATCTTTGTCTTTGTGTCCGTCAGTTGTTGTCAGACAGCGCAGCGAGTTTGCAGGCGACGTCCGTGGCACGGAACTTCCTGCAGCCGCGTCTCCTCCGCGGATCCGGCTTTATCGAACTCCCCCGATGATCTCAGTCACCGGGGGGGGGGGGGGGCTCGCACTGAACGCTAGGGTGAGAGACGCACGGATTGAGAGGGACGGAGAGGTGAGGATGGGCGAGCGAGAGCAGAGTAACACAGGTGTTACGGGCTTGCTGGAGCGTGTGCCAATTAGTTAATGTACTCGACTGCTTCACACGTGGCCGGCTTTCGCGAACGACATCATCCACAACGAGGTTTTTTTTTTTTTGGGGGGGGGGGCAGATCGCGTAAATATAAGTGCGTCGCTAAAGCCGCCATCACCCAACACAGCCAATTAGTAAGTGTTAGTGTCGCTACTCTTTGATTCTTTCGGTAAAGTCACGTAGGTAGAAATTAAATAAATCGCGACGTTTCGAACGCAACACAAGCGCCCGTCTTCAGGTGAAGATCGCGACAGCTGCGATGATGTCTGCTGCGAGCAGCACGATGTCACGTGAGCAGAACGTGGCGATTCGTTCGGGGTAGAGCACAGCCGTTGAGTTGGAGAGCAAATCCACAACGTTTACAGAGTGCGACGTTTCGCCGGTAATTGCAACCGGCATCATCAGGCGACAGCCAGACTTGTGGATACATCCTCCTCCTGTTTCGTTCCTTAAATAGGGGGGTAGATGTGATGACGCCACTTGTGAGCCCTTCACGTGCGAATTGGGGGGGGGGGGGGATTAATGAATGCATATACATTACAATGGGTGTCCATTGACATTTTTGGGTACACATTTATATTTACGCGATTTAACCTAAAAAACCCGATACTATTATGATGATGATGTACTCTACTCCTATGCTGCCGTGTCTCTGTACACGTGTGGACATACCTGACCCTGTAGTTGCCACTACATTGTGCCACGTGTCCTGTACCAGGTTTGAAAAAGAAAACTTAGTCCCTTGCACGTGGCCGTGGGGGCATTTTTGGATAAATTTTGAAAAGAAAACCCAATCCCCTTACACGTGGTCGTGAGGACATTTTTGGGTTCACTTTGAAAAGAAAACCCAGTCCCTGACACGTGGCTGTCTGGATATTTTTGGGTTCAATTTGAAAAGAAAACCCAGTCCCTAACACGTGGCTGTCTGGATATTTTTGGGTTCACTTTGAAACCCCCCTCCACCTCCCCCTAGTCTCCTTACTGCTTACACGTGCCTGTCCGGGGCATATTTGGGTACACCTTTGGGAAAAGACAAAAAAATCCGCAGCAGCAACAACCACATCGAGATGTCTCCTGCGAGGTTGCAGAAACCCTGGGGGGTATGGTAGAGATGGGGGGGGGGGGTGTGAGGTGGTGGGAGTGTGTGTGGGGGGGGGGGGGGGGTCACTGCTGCCCCCAGAACACAATTAACCTGAGGTCGCCCCCACTTAGCGGGGAGCCATCACCCCCTGGGAGCAGCCGCGGAGTCTCCCGCCCTTGACTTCCAAAAGCTGCTGGGGGTGTTACACACACACCGCGTTATACATACACACAATGTGTTATACACACACACACAGTGTTACATACACACACACAGTGTTACATACACACACACGATGTGTTATACACACACACACAATGTGTTATACACACACACACAGTGTCACATACACACACACACACCGCGTTATACATACACACACACACACACCGTGTTATACATACACACAATGTGTTATACACACACATACAGTGTCACATACACACACACAATGTGTTATACATACACACACACACCGTGTTATACATACACACAATGTGTTATACACACACACACAGTGTCACATACACACACAATGTGTTATACATACACACACACACCGTGTTATACATACACACAATGTGTTATACACACACACACAGTGTCACATACACACACACAATGTGTTATACATATGTAATGCGGGCGTAAACGACCTTCCGGATGTGACGTCACGGGGGGGAGGAGTTACGTCACGTGGGAGAAGGGTTCAGGTCTAAAAGGGGAGAAACCGGAAGAGGAGGAGAGGTTGTTGGAGACTGGGCTAGAGTAAGGCCACGCAGGGCGAAGGCTGGGGGGGAGTGGCGAGATCGCCACACACACACAGAGAGCGGATCGGCACCGTCGGCCAGCGGTGACCGACCCCCGAGCAGCGGTGAGGCTGCAGCGAGGGCAGCCGGAGAGGCTGCACGAAGAGGCAGCAGCGGGACTGTTCGGAGGAGAGAGAGCAGCGGTGGGGCTGCAGCGAGGGCAGCCGGAGAGGCTGCACGAGGAGATCAGCAGCGAGGCTGCTAGGGGACGGAGGAAGGCTACGGGAGCGACGGCAGCGTCAGCCGCCGAGCGGAGGGAGAGCCGTGTGGGAAAAGTAGACGAACCCGAATAAAGGACACCAAGCCAGATACCGTGGTCGAGTCTTTTATTACACTGGTGTTAGAAGTGTAACGGCATGTCAAAGCAACTAAGAAAAAGAATATTCCGACGCCATCATCTGATTCTTCATCCGACGACGACGACCTTTCTCCAACGATGGACCCAGCTGCGTTGGTGGAGGAGACCCGTGCTGGAGCGAGTGCGGGTCCGGGAGTTCAAGATGTCGCCGCGTCGGCGGGCCCGTCAGCACGAACGGACGTGGATTTCCGATGGGAACAGATGGCGGAGCAGCTTGAGACACTCAAGAATGTACTGGCGCAGTTATGTGACCTCGTCACGCTGAGGACGGCGATGGGGAGAGCCGAGGGTGGTCCACAGGCCGCCGCCTTGCCTTCGCTGTCGACGCCATCAGCCACGCGGCACGAAGCCGCCATCTTGCGCTCTCCGCAACGGGAAGCCGCCATCTTGACCACGCCGCGATTCGATGCCATTTTGCACCTACCACCGGATGAACCATCGCTTGAGGACGGCGCGCCAAGGAGTCGCAGTCGGCATCTTACTACGGTCAAAGAATTCTCCATCGGGGGCGATTGGAGCGCTTTCGCCTGCAGGTTTTTGGCGGCGGTACGCTCTGCAAGGTGGACTGACGCTGAGGCTTTGGAAGTTCTGCCGACTCTTCTTGATGACGAGTCGGTCAGATTCTTTCGTTCTATAACGGCCGACAAGAAGAAAACATTACGTGGAGTTTTTGACGAAATGGCGAATGCTTACGAGCCACCTGATGATGCTCATCGCCGATTTGCTCAACGACAGCGAGCGCCCGAGGAGTCGCCAGTGGAATATAGGGGTGCGGTACTGGAGTTGGCTATGGCCGCATATCCGGAGACGAAGCCTGACCTGCTCGAGCCTCTCATCTTGGGTAAGATGCTCGAGCTGTCCCGGGATCTGGGGATTCCCATGCCGGTGTGTGGCCACGAGAAGCTGACGTCCCGGGCGGCAGCTAAATGTCTGGATGCCCAGTTTAACCTGCGCCGGTGGAAGCAAGTCGCGGCGTGGACGGGGGGGCCCATCGTCGAGGGAGGTGCTGTGGGTTGGGACCCTAAGAAGGCGGTGTACGTGCCGGATGGGGGGTGCCCGCAGGAGCTGACGGCCGCCTCTGGTCCATGGTCGGGCCGCGGTGGGCCGGTCCCGTGCGCTGCACCGCCGGCACGGGCCCGTCGGGACGCGGGGCCTGCGCTGCGGCGCAACGACGTTGACTGCTTCCGCTGCGGGCGTAAGGGCCATTACGCCAGGGACTGCTGGGCCCGCATCCCGGGTCCGCCCCAGCAGGAGGCCTCGTCAACGGACGCGCCAAAGAAGGAACCTCCAAGACAGGCAAGTCGGTGCGCACCAGACACCCGGCAAGGCTTTGCACCTCACCCATCACCGTTGTCGTGCGATCCGGGTGTTGTTACCAACGGGAGGCTATCGACGGGGCCGTGTCGCTCGGTGACGCAGTGGCGTAAATTGGCACGGAGGGTAGTCGCGGCCGCTACTGGTTCGTCCACTGTACCGGGGTCTATACAAGGGGTGGACGTGCGCATTTTGGTTGATTCCGGAGCGTCCGCGACCATTATATCGGATGTCATTTTCCATCTCTTGGGCATCCCACCGGGGCCATGCGTCCGGTTTACGGGTCGTGCGTCGCTGCGAACGGGGGTAGAATGGGCATTGTGGGCCAGGTGGACGCTAAAATATCTATCGGGGAAGTGTCGGCCTCGGGAATAGTGTTAATTTCAAGATCTCTGGCAGTTCCTTGTTTATTGGGAACTGATTTTCTGGCTAAGATGCCCATTTTGATCAAAATTAATGAGAATTGTATTGAATTGCCGGGTGGCCGTAAAATCTCGTTTCTGCCGTCGCCCTGGGGGCGACCTGCTCCTGCCGCCCAGGTGCAGGCGTTATCCGAAGTATCTGTTAACATTCCACCTGGCTCACAGATGCTTATCCCTTTGCGGTATCGGAAGCCTCTGCCTGATCGGCAAGGTGCGGTTGGGGTCTTGTTGTCACCGTCCGCCACCATAACGGCCGGATTGGCGCTGGTTGGGGCGCAGACCATCGTCCGGCCGGACCAACAACCGTTTTTGCAGGTGCTCAATGCTTAGTACCGAGAACGTATGTGTTCCGGCTGGTACGGTTGTGGCACATGCCACTACGGCATTTACGGCACAGGACTGCCTGCACAGCCAGGGCGTGGTTGCGGGTGTTTCGGAGCCGGTAGCTTCGGATAATCGCTGGATTGCCGACTTATGTAAGGAAAATTCTTCCCTGTCCGAGGAACAACGTCGTGCGATTCGTAAATTGTTATTGACTTATTCGGATGTGTTTAGCTCCGATGATTTGGATTTGGGACGCACCTCGTTGCTTTACCATCATATTGACACAGGGGACGCTGCCCCTATTCGGTTGAACTCGCACCGGATGAGTCCGGCCGAGCGAGAACACGCTCGGGGGGCAGTGGATGACATGTTGGCTGCGGACATAATATCTCCATCTAACAGCCCATGGGGCGCGCCTGTTGTTTTGGTCAAGAAAAAGGACGGCAAATTGCGATTTTGTGTTGATTTCCGGAAATTGAATAAAATATCGGTGGCAGATGCGTATCCCCTGCCACGTATGGACGACTCCCTCGATGCCTTGTCGGGGGCCAAGTTCTTTTCTACGCTAGATCTCTCTTCGGGATTCTGGCAGCTTCCCCTTGACGAGCCCTCACGGGAGAAAACCGCATTCCATACGCCGCAGGGGTTATTTCAATTCAATTGTCTTCCGATGGGGCTGAATGCGGCCCCTGCCACATTTCAAAGGTTGATGGAGCTGGTATTGACGGGGTTGCAGTGGGAGACATGTCTGATATATTTAGACGATATTATCGTCTTCAGCCGCACATTTGATGAACATTTACGGCGGTTGGAGTCGGTGTTCACGAGAATGCGTTCCGCGAATTTGAAATTTAAACCTAAGAAATGTCACCTACTGCAACGGTCCGTCCGTTACTTGGGGCATATCGTGAGTGCTGATGGGGTGGCCACAGATCCGGACAAAACAGCGTGTACGTCCGGGATTGGCCAACCCCGGCCACCATGGGGGATGTACGTCGGTTTTTGGGATTTGCCTCATATTATCGGAGATTTGTTCTGAATTTTGCGACGATCGCGAGGCCCTTGCACCTCCTTACGGGTAAAGGACGAAAATTTGGTTGGGGACCGCCGGAAGAGGCGGCTTTTCAGGGCCTGCGTGATCTATTGGCTACGGCGCCGACGTTGGATTATCCGGATTTCGATCGACCCTTCATTCTTGATACGGACGCGAGTGACACAGGCATTGGCGCAGTGTTGTCTCAGTCTAAAGGGGGTGTGGAGCGCGTGGTGGCGTACGGTAGCTGGATTTTGTCTCCTGCGGAAACCCGCTTCTGCGTCACTCGCAGGGAACTTTTGGCTGTTGTTTTTTTTCTACGCCAATTTCGACCGTACCTGTACGGTCGTTCGTTTATTGTGCGCACGGATCATGCGGCCTTGCAGTATGCTCTTAAGATGGACCAGCCATCCGGCCAGTTGGCGCGTTGGTTGGACACGCTGCAAGAATTTTCCTTCCAAATTCACCATCGGAAGGGGGTGCGCCATGCGAATGCGGACGCACTTTCAAGATTGCCGCAGCGCTCCCCTTGCGCGTGCGCGTCGGGGACGCATAGGTGTACGCGGATTCAATCTCCCCCTCAGCCGGTTGCGTTGGCCGTCGAGATGCCGGATGCTCCGATGGAGCCGGGTCCGACTGATGGGGTTTTGAATCTGCCACGGTCTGTGTGGATTCGGGAACAAATGATGGATGAGTCGTTGTTGTCCTTACGGAAGCGGTCTGCGGGGGAGAGTGGGGGTCCGGGTATGGGTGGGGTGCCGGAAACCGCTCTCCGGGATGGTCTGCTCATGTGGAGGGAAGGATTACAGGAACGCTGGCGTCTGGTTGTGCCGGCGTCCTTGCGATACGAGTTAATCAGGACTCTCCATTGTGACACGCTCTTACATCTGGGTGTGCAAAAGACCCTATTGACGTTGCAGCGTCATTACTTTTGGCAAGGCATGGCGACAGATGTCGTCGGGCACGTGCGCGCGTGTCCCGATTGTGCCCGGCGGAAGTCACCTAAACATCCTTATGTGCCGCCGATACAGTCTATTCAGGTGTCTCGGGTTAATGAATTGGTGGCACTGGACATTTTGGGACCCTTCCCACCATCTGCGAGGGGCAACAAATACTTGCTAGTTGGGGTGGAGTACCTCTCCCGTTGGCCGATGGCCTGGCCGTTGCCCGACCAATCGGCCGCGGCTATCACCGACGCCTTTCTATTTGGGTACGTATGGACAAGGGTGCGCCGGAGAGACTCCTCACGGACCAGGGCCGAAATTTTTCTTCTAAATTGTTGGCGGAAGTGTGCGCGGCTCTTGGGACTAAGAAAATACGGACATTTCCATACCATCCGCAAACGGATGGTATGGTCGAACGGCTAAATCGGACCTTGTCCGCCATGTTGTGCCACACGGTGAGTGAACAACAATCAGATTGGGATTTGCACATCCCTGGGGTGTTTTCGGCGTACCGGATGACGCCGCATGCGGCTACAGGATATTCGCCGTTTTTCCTTATGTATGGTCGGGAAAACGTGCCACCGATGGATGTGCAGTTGGGAACCGGTGTGAGGGGACCTGGTAAGCCACTTCCAGATTACATTCGGGACACCGTTCGCCGGGTCACGGAGGCGCGGGAGGGGGCCCGCGTGGCTACGGCTAAAGCTCAGGCCCGGAACGAGCGGTATGCTCGACGCTCCAAGGGGGAGTGCCCCTGGAAGGTTGGGGACCTGGCCTGGCTCCATTGCCCGCAGGTGCGGCCAGGTACCTCTCCTAAATTGCATAAACCATGGCAAGGGCCCGTCCCCCTCATCGAGGTTCCCAACCCACAGTCGGCACGTGTTCGGATTGGATCTCGTCGCTGGTTCGTTCACACGTCGCGCTTGAAGCCATATGTTGCTCCTCTACTTGATGCGTCATCTCCTGATGTTGCCTTGCCGGGGTCTGTTGCTGCCGACTCACCCTTGCCTGCGTCCGTTGATCTTGCAAGAGCGCCTGTCGTGCCTGTTACAGATGAAGTATTTGAATGACGGCAGGAAACTCCTTGACGGGTAACACACTTTTTATTAAATCTTGACTTGTCACTATACAACGAGTGGTCTCTATTCCTCGGACTACACACACTTCATTCGACACGTGTAGTTACTATTCCTCTGGCTACACACACTTCACTTGACTCGTGTAGCTTCTATTCCTCCGGCTACACACACTTCACTTGACCCATGTAGCTTCTATTCCTCCGGCTACACACACTTCACTTGACCCCGTAACGTCCGTGGAGCCTACAGGCCCACCCCAGCTTGGGCGTGGGCCACAACCTCTGAGTCCCACGAGCCGGCCCTCTCACGGACGTTCGGCCCCGGGTCCCAGGGTTCCGCCTCCTCCTCCGTCTTCAGTCTTCGCTGGTACTCCCACCCCGTGCGCCTGTGCGCATCCCCTTATATAGTCCCCGCTCACGGGAGACGGAGTGTATGCGGACCTCGACGTGAGCATCGCTCCTTAGTTGACCAATCACGACGCGCTGTTCCTACGATCCGTTTTCCCCAGCGCGTGTTACCACTACACAACCAATCACGCCGCGCTGCCACACGATCACTCCCTCTCAAGCGCGTCACCGGCACACAGCCAATCACTACCACATAACCCATGACCCCGCGCTGACCCCTGATCCTTCACCGTCAGCGTGCGTCACCAACACACACAGCCAATCACTACGCGCTGACACACGATCCCTACCCCAGCGCGTATCACCACTACATCACCCCCTCCCACATAGCTCGCAGCCGGCCCGGCTGCTAAACAACAACACAACACAACGTCAACACAAGAAAAACCCCACCCCCCAGTGTGCCCTGTAAGGCAACAACAACAACACAACAACAACAACAACCTATGTACAAATCGACAACCAACACAATAAAAGTCAACAACAACACACACAACACCTAGATAAGAAGCTATGTACAGCCCGACGAACAACACAATAAAAGCGAATTCAAGAAAATGAACGCGTCCAGTGTCTCTGCGACTACATGCAGTGACGAGGCGCTCCGGCCGCCTCGACTCCTCAATCGGTAGATCATAACAAGTAGCGCGACCTAGCGCGAGTCCGCCTGGCCGGTCCGTCGTATGGGACGGGACGCTGACGACCGTCCGGTGGCTCCGGCTGCTCTGGACGGCGCGGATCGGGCCTGGAAGGACCGGCCGCGCGCAAAGATCCGGCCGCCGGTGGTCGGCAGCTGTCAGTTCCGAGACACCTGGGAGCGGATCAGGCGGAGACATGTGAGGATCAGGCAGAGACATTTCCCCCCTTGGGTCGTCGGTCACGTCACATGCTCGGCCCTCACGACACAAAGAGAGGCCATATGGAGGCGAGAACGGTTTCAGTCGGGAGGGGTGGACGTACCAACGGCGCTTTCCCCATTTTATTTGAACGCACTGGGGGCGTGCAACCCGCACGACCTCCACGGGTCCCCGCCATGGCTTCAACAATTTAGGCGACGTAGCCAAAGGTGCCTGAGGGCAATGCAGCCAGGCCCTATCACCTGGTTTCCAGTCGTGCACGGACACCTTCCGTGCATGCAACCGCTCGTTTGCAATTTGGCGAGCCCGCGAATTAAGCCGTGCGGCGTCCCTTGCCTCTGTCAGCTTATGGATATTAAATTCAATATGTTCTGCCAATTTCGAATTTGTTCCTGGTGCGGACAGGCCCAGCTGCGTTTCCATGGGCGGGTCGGCTTCCCGACCGTACATCAGATTGAATGGGAAAAATCCCGTTGCTGAATGGGGGGCCATTCTATACGCGGCGAGGACCCCCGGGACCTGCAGGTCCCAATCAACATGTGCCTCACACACCTGCTGGCACAGCATAGAAGTCAAAGTCCTGTGGAGTCTCTCCACCATCCCGTCCGTCTGTGGGTGGTACGGGGAGGTACGCACCTTCTTAGTACCCAATAGGTCGCACACCTCTTGCAGCAATTTACTTGAAAAATGTTTAACTTGGTCGGTCAGCAAGTGTTCGGGAGCCCCCTTGTCCAGGACGTAGCCCTGGACAAAGGCGTCCGTCACAGCCGCCGCCGACTGGTTAGCGAGTAGCCACGCCATAGGCCACCGGGTAAAATATTCGACACCCACCAACAGGTACTTATTACCCCTAGGCGTGACTGGAAAAAGCCCCAAAATATCGAGCGCAACGAGCTCGTTAGTGCGCGAGACCTGAATAGATTGCAGCGGTGGATTAGATGCCATGGGCGGTGGTTTCCGTCTGGCGCAATCAACACATCCCTTTAGAATATTCACCACGTCACTCCCCATCCCCGGCCAATAATAGTCACGCTGAAGCAGAGCAAGCGTTTTGTTTACTCCCAAATGCAAGAGGCGTTCATGTGCGGCCAGGACAACTTTTCCCCTCACAGCGGAAGGCACCACAAGTGCGTGCCGCCGGGACAAACTATCCCATCTCATTAATAGGCCTTGCTTAAGTACCCAGGAGCCAGTTCGCTCCCGGCCCTCCTCGGGACCCCCCACCCTGCAGCGCAATGCTAGCAGGGAGCTGTCTTCCATTTGGAGACGGCCCCACTCAATCAGCGACAGTGAGAGTAGCGAGTCCTCTCCCTCAGGGGTAGCGGGAACATCCCCGATTGGTGCACCCGCGGTCGCAGCCAACGCCCCCATACCTTCCCCAACTGTCGGTTTACAGCGCGCCGATCCCGATAAGCACGCACATTTGTGACAAGGCGACAATCGCGACAGGGCATCGGCGTTTGTGTGGCGCAACCCCTTACGGTATGTAGTCGTGAACTGATAGTCCTGGAGGACTTCCAACCACCGTGACAATTGGCCCGAGGGTTGGGCGACCCTCAATGAATACTGAAGCGCTGCGTGGTCCGTCCGGACCGTAAAGTGACGGCCACAGAGATACGGTCTAAATTGTTGCACAAAAAAAACAATAGCAAGCAGCTCGCGACGGGTGACGCAGTAGCGCTGCTCCGCCGGTGACAATACCCTGCTACCATAGGCGACCACCCTTTCGACTCCCCCAACGACTTGCGAGAGCACCCCCCCAATGCCCGTGTTGCTAGCATCCGTGTCTAGCAAGAAGGGACTCGCAAAGTCAGGATAACGCAAGGGTGGGGCACCCACCAAGGCGTCCCGGAGGGAGCAGAACGCGGCCTCCTCCTCCGGTCCCCATCGGAACTTGACTCCTTTTGCCGTTAGAGCGTGCAAGGGTTTTGCAATGGTGGCGAAATGCTCAACGAATCGGCGGTAATAAGAAGCAAAACCGATGAAACTGCGCACGTCTGAAACTGACGTGGGCGTCGGCCATGAACTGACACAGTCCGTCTTCGCGGGATCGGTAGAGATCCCCGAAGAGTCGACAATGTGGCCCAAGTATCTAACGGACTTACGAAGAAGGTGGCATTTGGCTGGTTTAAACTTTAAATTAGCCGATCGCATTCTCAAGAACACCCCTCTCAATCGCTGGAGATGTTCCTCAAACGTCTTACTGACATCGTCAAGGTAAATCAAGCACGTATCCCATTGCAAGCCCGACAAAACCAACTCCATAAGGCGCTGAAACGTCGCGGGAAAGGAGTGAAGTCCCATGGGTAACCGGTTAAACTGGAACAGGCCACCTGGAGTCCGAAATGCTGTCTTAGGTTTAGACTCGTCGTCGAGTGGCAACTGCCAGAATCCCGATAATAAATCAAGAGTCGAAAAATATCACGCACCAGACAATGCATCGAGGGACTCGTCCATTCTGGGGAGTGGATACACGTCAGCCACAGAGATTTTATTCAGGCGACGGAAATCTACGCAAAATCGCAAGGACCCGTCCTGCTTTTTAACCAGCACAATAGGTGCTCCCCAAGGACTGGAAGAAGGCGAAATAATGTCGGCTCCCAGCATATCGTTGACGGCCGACTGAACGTGTTCCTTCTCAGCAGGACTCAGTCGGAAGGGATTTTGCCTGACCGGTGCCGCATCGCCCGTTTCAATATGGTGGCGTAACAGGTTCGTGCACCCAATGTCATACTTATGCTTACTGAACACATCAGAAAACTCTATCAGCAACGCACGCAGCGCACCCAACTGTACCGTTGACAAATCGTTCGAGTCCGCGCACAGCGAATCGACCCATCCAAGGTCCTCCCTCGCTGTAATGTTCCGCGTGGGGCTCGGATCAACCTGCGCAACCAGCCGCTCTTCCGCAGGGACCCGTGCCACGTGAGCTAGCACGGTGCCCTGCTGAATAATGGCCGGCCGCGACCCAGCGTTTAAAACCATCACAAACGGGTCCTTGTCAGCCCGAACCAAAGTGTGAGCCACCGACAAATCGAGACCTCCGACAGCCCTATTTGAAGGACCCAAAAGCATGCCTTGTTCCGAGGTCTCCCCCACCCACGGTTTCCGCAACCGGAGGGGAATTAACATCTGTGAACCTGGGGGCATGTGCACGGTCTGTGTCGCCAACGCTTGTATCGTAGCGCACGCCGTCCGAATTTCAGTTGGGTTCGTCAAAAATGAAATACGGCGACCCGATGGTAGTTCAATGCAACGCTGATCGATGAGAATTTTAATGGGCATTTTAGCCAAAAAATCTGTGCCCAATAGACAAGGAACCGCCAAGGAAGAAGAAACGAAAACGGGTCCCGACAATTTTATATCTCCAATGCAAATGGACGCCCTAATCTGACCGATAATGCCCAACGATCCCCCATTAGCGGCGTAAAATGGCACGTCCACTGGGAGCAGCGGTCGACATTGGACGGGGAGAATGTTGTAAATGAGGTCCGATATAATAGTCGCCGACGCCCCCGTGTCCACTAACACCCTGACCTCGACCCCATCAATGAATCCCGTAACGACGGATGATCCCGCCGAGGCAGCCACTATTCTGTGCCCCAACTCCGACCATTTAATGTCCCCCCGGTCCCGGCCGAACCCCCCTCGCCGAACCGAATCCCTGAACCCTAACCGGCTCTCCTCCGCCGCAACGCGACGGCCCATGTGTGTCGTGCATGTAGGCCGAGCATGTGAGGTGCCGCGACTTGCCGGGGTTAGTAGGGACGACTTGGGGCCTTAGTCGTCCAGCCGAGGTCCCATGGCGCGCTGACGTGGAGCGCGGCAACCGGACGCCACGTGGCCCCGGAGGCCGCAGTTATAACACGTGATGAGGGTCGTCGGAGATCTCGGTTGCTCCAGCTTGCGGGCCGATCGCAGAGGCGAACGACCCCCCGACCTCCAGTCCCCCGGTCGTCCCGTGGTGAACGACTCCTCTCATGGGCTGACAACTTGGGGTTCGGTGACCACCGGGCCCGGAGCTGAGGCCACGGCAGCGTTGCAGACGACCCCCTGTTTACGTTGAAGGACCTCGTGCGCCTGTATACTTGTTGCGACCCGCAAGGAAGAAATATCGATCTCGTCGGCCGTGTTGATGAGGACCCCCAGGTCCTGCGCCAACTTGAGCAGTTGCTCCAAGACCATCGCGTCTTGGCCCTCCTTGTCCATACGAGGGAACGCGGCGTCGGCGAGAGCCAGCAACGCCGTCCGGTAGGCGAGCACGGTCTCCGTGTCTGCCTTCCGCCTTGCATAAAAATGATGGCGACACGCCGAGGGAGGTCCGTAGACCTTGGCCATGAGACCCAACGCGGCCTTAAGCGTGGAGCGGTCCGACCTCCATGCTGACGTGAAGGCCGCGAGCGCGTTGTCGTCCAACATGGCAGGCAGTGCCCGCAGCGCCGTAGCGTCGGACCAGGCGGACATTTCCTGATGCGCCAGAAATCTGCGCTGGAATTGGCCCCAGTCCCCGCCATCCGCCTTGAAGGCTGACAACGTTGGAAGGCGCTGTTGAAAGATGAAGTTGTCCTCTGCCTCGTGGTTCCTCTCCGCCGCTCCGTCGGTGTGCGAGATGGCGGCCCCAATGGCGGGTGTCTGATGGCGGTCCGCAGCGCGCGTTGATGACGTAAGCGGGCGCGCTTGGAGAACCGCCGCCACGTGGTGCTCGCCGTTCCCGCCAAAAGATGGCCGTGCAGTAGAAAGGGCGGGAATCCCCCAGTCATTTTGGCGGGAATCCGCGGGGCGACCCTGTTGAATGTCCGCCGACGTCCCCGCTCCTCCCGACGTGCTGATCTCCGCCAGGATGGACGCGGCGGCGAGCAGCAGCTCCGCCAGACGGGAGTGCGCCTCGCGGAGCACGGCTTCGGTCCCCAATCGCTCGTCCGGCGCCCTCGGCGGATCCTGCGGCGTCGGCATTTCTTCTTCCTCACCCCCCGATGCCAGCTGGCCCGAGTCGTCAAGGTTATCCTCGCGGTCAATCTCGTGAGTCCGACGGGTCTTCCTTGTATCCATGCTTGGAAGACTGTTTCACTTCTGACGCCAGTTGAAGTATTTGAATGACGGCAAAAAATTCCTTGACGGGTAACACACTTTTTATTAAATCTTGACTTGTCACTATACAACGAGTGGTCTCTATTCCTCGGACTACACACACTTCACTCGACAAGTGTGGTTACTATTCCTCCGGCTACACACACTTCACTTGACTCATGTAGCTTCTATTCCTCCGGCTACACACACTTCACTTGACCCGTGTAGCTTCTATTCCTCCGGCTACACACACTTCACTTGACCCCGTAACGTCCGTGGAGCCTACAGGCCCACCCCAGCTTGGGCGTGGGCCACAACCTCTTGAGTCCCATGAGCCGGCCCTCTCACGGACGTTCGGCCCCGAGTCCCAGGGTTTCGCCTCCTCCTCCGTCTTCAGTCTTCGCTGGTACTCCCACCCCGTGCGCCTGTGCGCATCCCCTTATATAGTCCCCGCTCACGGGAGACGGAGTGTATGCAGACCTCGACGTGAGCATCGCTCCTTAGTTGACCAATCACGACGCGCTGTTCCTACG
Source organism: Lampetra fluviatilis (assembly GCF_964198595.1). Classification (NCBI taxonomy): domain Eukaryota; kingdom Metazoa; phylum Chordata; class Hyperoartia; order Petromyzontiformes; family Petromyzontidae; genus Lampetra; species Lampetra fluviatilis. The sequence continues at coordinate 9,335,816 of NC_136314.1, forward strand.
ATCCGTTTTCTCCAGCGCGTGTTACCACTACACAACCAATCACGCCGCGCTGCCACACGATCACTCCCTCTCAAGCGCGTCACCGGCACACAGCCAATCACTACCACATAACCCATGACCCCGCGCTGACCCCTGATCCTTCACCGTCAGCGCGCATCACCAACACACACAGCCAATCACTACGCGCTGACACACGATCCCTACCCCAGCGCGTATCACCACTACACAGACAGACCGGCCGTGACACCGCAGGTGACGAGGGGCTCTGCTCGGGGGGTGCCTGCCAGGACTGCGGGAACTCCGAGCCCCGCAGCCCTCCTGACCCCGCTGTGAGCACGACCGCAGGACACCTCCGAGGCTGAGCCTTCGGGGACACGGGACCGGGACGTTGGTGGGCCTCCAACAGCGACAGGAGGATTGCGGCCTGTCGCTCTTAAAACCCCATCACGTTCCCGCTCTGCGGGAGGGCCGCCGACCGTCCGGGACGGGCCGGCGACCCGCACACGTTCTAAATCTCTTACATTTCGTTGATTGTTCATGTTGTGTTATTGTTCTTACTGTTATATTTATTGCATGCTTCGTGTCCTTTAGTGTGTCTGGGTCGGTTTCGCTCGCATTACTTGTCGGAGTTCTTGTTCAGCCGAGGTCGGCTGGGTTTTCTCTACGGGGGAGGGTGGTGTAATGCGGGCGTAAACGACCTTCCGGATGTGACGTCACGGGGGGGAGGAGTTACGTCACGTGGGAGAAGGGTTCAGGTCTAAAAGGGGAGAAACCGGAAGAGGAGGAGAGGTTGTTGGAGACTGGGCTAGAGTAAGGCCACGCAGGGCGAAGGCTGGGGGGGAGTGGCGAGATCGCCACACACACACAGAGAGCGGATCGGCACCGTCGGCCAGCGGTGACCGACCCCGGAGCAGCGGTGAGGCTGCAGCGAGGGCAGCCGGAGAGGCTGCATGAAGAGGCAGCAGCGGGACTGTTCGGAGGAGAGAGAGCAGCGGTGGAGCTGCAGCGAGGGCAGCCGGAGAGGCTGCACGAGGAGATCAGCAGCGAGGCTGCTAGGGGACGGAGGAAGGCTATGGGAGCGACGGTAGCGTCGGCCGCCGAGCGGAGGGACTCTGAGAGAGAGCCGTGTGGGAAAAGTAGACGAACCCGAATAAAGGACACCAAGCCAGATACCGTGGTCGAGTCTCTTATTACACATACACACACACTGTGTTTCCATACACACACATACACCATGTTATACACACACATACACACAGTCTTAAACATACACACACACACTGTGTTATACATACACACACTGTGTTATACATACACACAATGTGTTATACACACACACTGTGTTATATACATACACACACACTGTGTTATACACACACACCGTGTTATACATACACACACTGTGTTATACACACACACTGTGTTATACATATGTAATGCGGGCGAAAGCGACCTTCCGGATGTGACGTCACGAGGAGGATTGATGGAGCTCGTTTTGACGGGGTTGCAGTGGGAGACGTGTCTTATATATTTGGACGATATTATTGTGTTCAGCCGCACATTTGAGGAACATTTAACGCGGCTGGAGACAGTGTTCACGAGGATGCGCTCTGCCAATTTGAAATTCAAACCAAAGAAATGCCACCTACTGCAACGGTCCGTCCGTTATTTGGGGCACATTGTGAGTGCAGAGGGGGTGTCCACGGATCCGGAAAAGATGGCGTGTGTCCGGGATTGGCCGACTCCGGCCTCTGTGGGGGATGTTCGGCGGTTTTTGGGATTTGCCTCGTATTACCGAAGATTTGTGCCGGGGTTTGCGACGATTGCGAGGCCCTTGCATCTCCTTACGGGTAAAGGACGGAAATTTGTTTGGGGAGAGCCGGAAGAGGCGGCCTTTCGGAGTCTGCGTGATCTATTGGCTACGGCCCCGACATTGGATTATCCCGATTTTGATCGCCCTTTCATTCTTGATACGGACGCGAGTGACACAGGTATTGGGGCGGTATTATCACAGTCTAAAGGGGGCGTAGAGCGCGTCGTGGCGTATGGTAGCCGAGTCTTGTCGCCTGCGGAAACACGCTACTGTGTCACTCGTAGAGAACTTTTGGCGGTTGTTTTTTTCCTACGGCAATTTCGACCGTACCTTTACGGTCGTTCTTTTATTGTGCGTACGGATCATGCGGCCTTGCAATATGCACTTAAAATGGACCAGCCATCGTGACAGTGGGCACGTTGGTTGGACACGCTGCAGGAATTTTCCTTCCAAATTCAACATCGGAAGGGAGTGCGCCATGCGAACGCTGACGCACTTTCCAGATTACTAGGGCGCGCCCCTTGTAAATGTGCGTCGGGGACGCATAGGTGTTCGCCGATTCTGAACCCCCCTCAGCCGCTTACGTTGGCCGTCGGGAAGTCGGATACTCCGATGGAACCGGTACCGACTGATGGGGTTTTGAATCTGCCGCGGTCTGTCTGGATTCGGGAACAGATGATGGACGAGTCGTTGTTGTCCATGCGGAAGCGGTCTATGAGGGACAATGGGAGTCCGAGTTCGGCTGTGGGGCCGCGAACCGCTCTCCGAGATGGTCTGCTTATGTGGCAAGAAAGGTTCCAGGAAAGCTGGCGTGTGGTGGTACCAACGTCCTTGCGATTTGAGTTGATTAGAACTCTCCATTGTGACACACTATTGCATTTAGGGGTGCAGAAGACCTTGTTGACGTTACAACGTCATTATTTTTGGCACGGCATGGCGACAGATGTCGTAGGGCACGTGCGCGCGTGCCCTGAATGCGCCCGGCGTAAGCCGCCTAAACATCCTTACGTGCCGCCTCTCCAGTCGATTCAGGTGTCTCGAGTCAATGAATTGGTGGCACTGGACATATTGGGACCCTTCCCACCATCGGCGAGGGGAAATAAATATTTGCTGGTAGGGGTTGAGTATCTCTCCCGCTGGCCGATGGCCTGGCCGTTGCCCGATCAGTCGGCCGCGGCCATCACCGACGCCTTTTTGTTTGGGTACATTATGGACAAGGGGGCGCCGGAGAGACTCCTCACGGACCAGGGCCGAAATTTCTCTTCTAAATTATTGGCTGACGTGTGCGCAGGCCTTGGGACTAAGAAGATACGGACATCTCCATACCATCCGCAGACGGATGGTATGGTTGAGCGGCTGAACAGGACATTGTCTGCCATGCTTTGCCATACTGTGAGTGAACAGCAATCGGATTGGGATCTGCACATCCCCGGAGTGCTTTCGGCGTACAGGATGACGCCCCATGCGGCTACAGGGTATTCGCCGTTTTACCTTATGTATGGTCGGGAAAACGTGCCTCCGGTGGATGTGCAATTGGGTACTGGGGTGAAGGGACCTCGTAAACCACTCCCTGAATACATTCAGGACACGGTTCGCCGGGTTACGGAGGCGCGGGAAAACGCCCGCGTGGCTACGGCCAAAGCCCAGGCCCGGAACGAGCGGTATGCTCGGCGGTCTGAGGGGGAGTGCCCCTGGAAGGTGGGAGACCTGGCCTGGCTCCATTGCCCGCAGGTGCGGCCGGGGACCTCTCCTAAATTGCACAAACCTTGGCATGGTCCTGTGCGCCTCATTGAGGTTCCCAATCCACAGTCGGCGCGCGTTCAGTTTGGTTCTCGCCGTTGGTTTGTTCATACGTCGCGGTTGAAACCATATGTTGCTCCCCTACGTGATGCGTCATTTCCCAATGTTGCCTTGCCGGGGTCTGTTGCTGCTGACTCTGACTCTTCCCCGCCTGCGTCCATTGATCTTGCTAGAGCGCCTGTCGTACCTGTTCCAGACAGGCCGACCGTGACACCGCGGGGGAGGAGTGGGCCTGTTCGGAGGGCGCCTGCCAGGGCTGCGGTACCTTCAAGCCCGGCGACCCTTCCGACCCCGCTGCAGGCGCATTCGCGGAATACGACCAAGACTGATTCGTCAGGGACACGAGATGTTGGTGGACTTCCAATCGCAGCAGGGGAATTACCCCCTGTCATTTCTCGTGTTCCATCGCGTCCCCGTTCTACAAGTGGGCCGCCGACCGTCCGGGACGGGCCGGCGACCCGCACTCGTTCCAAATCGCTTACGTTTCGTTGATTGTATGTTGTTGTTGTTCTTGTTCTTGCCATCGTATTTATCGCATGCTTTCGTACGTTCGTCGATGTTACTTGTGTGTTGTTCTTGTTGTTATATTGCATGCTTGGTGTCCTTTAAGGGGGAAGGTCGGTTCACCGCATTACGCTTTGGTGTTGTTCAGCCGAGGTCGGCTGGGTTTTTTCTATGGGGGAGGGTGGTGTAATGCGGGCGAAAGCGACCTTCCGGATGTGACGTCACGAGGAGGCGGAGCCAGGTGACGTGGGTGAAAGGTAGGGGGTCCTTAAGCGGGTAAACCGGAAGGAGAAGGCAGTCGGGGTGTGAATGGAAAGGTGTGGGGCCACGCGGGCGTACGAGCCGAGGGGGCACCGTCAGAAGCGGGAGCCAACCCTGGGAACAGTAGGGAGCTACTGGGAGGTGTAAAGCTGCAGATAGAGATAGGCAGTAAGGCTGTGTGTGAGGGGCAGCGGAGTGGCTGCCAAGAGTCGCAGGAGCGACGAGAAGGCGAGACAGCACGAGGCTGTCAGAGCTGCAGCAGGAACAGCCAAGGGAGCTGTGTGAGAGTACAGCAGCGGAGCTGCTGTGGGGCTGCAAGAGCGACAAGAACAGCAGCGGGGCTGCTGATGTGGACTGGAGTGACATCGGAACCAGCACAGAGAGAATAAGAGAGACAGCCGTGTGGGAACGCAGTACGGACCGAATAAAGGACACTGAGCCAGAGATCGTGGTCAAGTCTTTTATTACACATACACACACTGTGTTATACACACACACTGTGTTATACACACACACTGTTATACATACACACACACACCGTGTTATATACACACACACACACCGTGTTATACACACACACATACACACACTGTGTTATACATACACACACATACACACACTGTTATACACACACACATACACACACTGTGTTATACACACACTGTTATACATACACACACACACTGTGTTATACATACACACACACCGTGTTATATACACACACACACACCGTGTTATACACAAACACACGCCGTGTTATACACACACACACACCGTGTTATACACACACACCGTGTTATACACAGACAGTGTTACACACACACACACACCGTGTTATACACACACATACACCGTGTTATACACACACACAATGTTACACACACACACCGTGTTATACACACACACGCCGTGTTATACACACACACACACCGTGTTATACACACACCGTGTTACACACACACACACCGTGTTACTCACACACACCGTGTTATACACACAAACACACCGTGTTATACACACACCAACCGTGTTACACACACACCGTGTTATACACACACACATCATGTTATACACACACACACCGTGTTACACACACACACCGTGTTATATACACACACACACACCGTGTTATACACAAACACACGCCGTGTTATACACACACACCGTGTTATACACACACACACCGTGTTATACACACACACAGTGTTACACACACACACACACCGTGTTATACACACACATACACCGTGTTATACACACACACAGTGTTACACATACACACCGTGTTATACACACACACGCCGTGTTATACACACACACACATCGTGTTATACACACACACACCGTGTTACACACACACCGTGTTACACACACACACCGTGTTATACACACAAACACACCGTGTTATACACACACACACACCGTGTTATACACACACACCGTGATACACACACACACACCGTGTTATACACACACAAACACACCGTGTTACACACACACACACCGTGTTATACACACACACACCGTGTTACACACACACACACCGTGTTACACACACACACCGTGTTATACACACAAACACACCGTGTTACACACACACCGTGTTATACACACACACCGTGTTACACACACACACACCGTGTTACACACACACACACCGTGTTACACACACACACACCGTGTTACACACACACACACACCGTGTTACACACACACACACACACACCGTGTTACACACACACACACACCGTGTTACACACACACACACACCGTGTTACACACACACACACACCGTGTTACACACACACACACACCGTGTTATACACACACACCGTGTTACACACACACACACCGTGTTACACACACACACCGTGTTACACACACACACACACACCGTGTTACACACACACACCGTGTTACACACACACACACCGTGTTACACACACGCACACACCGTGTTACACACACACACACCGTGTTACACACACACACACACCGTGTTACACACACACACACCGTGTTACACACACACACACACCGTGTTACACACACACGCACACCGTGTTACACACACACACACACCGTGTTACACACACACACCGTGTTACACACACACACACCGTGTTACACACACACACACACCGTGTTACACACACACACACACCGTGTTACACACACACACCGTGTTACACACACACACATGTAGTGACGTGGAGTGAGTCACTGGAGCGCGTGCCGCTGGCAGATTGCTAGACAATGGAATTCGGGGTAGCAGCCCGTTCCACCTGTTGCACCTGTGGGCGAGGCACGGAGCCCTCTGTGGGATCTGAAGGGTGTGGGGCCGAGGGCGGAGCCTGGCCACGCTGGAGAGGATAAAAGGCGCGCTCCAACTCACAGTCGGGGCTGCTGCCATCTGGAGTGGAACTCGTCGTGATGCCGTCGTCATCGTGATCTTCGCCCGCTTCACGCTGTGGGTCTGGCAGCGTGTTGGCTGTCCCCACCCGGTGTGTGGTTATCCCCTAAGGCTGCGAAGGCCGGAATAAAAGAGAGAGAGAGTGCCTCCTACTAGTGTCTGTGAATTAGTACACCACACACACACCGTGTTATACACAGTGTTATATATACACACACAAAGATCCCCCTATAGCCTTAACAGACTGTAGGGGCAAGTGCTGTTAGCGATCACGCAATTAAGGCTGGGACTGTACACGAAGGGGTGGGTGGCCAGCACCACGCCCGACCGCCTTTGTCTCCCTAGTGTCAATGTTTACACACCGCACCAGATACTCATTTGAGGCTGATTCGACCTAGGGGAAACCCAGGACCGGTTCAGATAATCGTCACTGGTGTTGACCGTGAGCGGGAATCGAACCCGGGTCGCCAGGTTCGTAGCGTGGTCAGTCGTTGCGCTAAAACCTCTTCGGCGTGGCTCGCCATTGTCGCCGGGCATTTGCGAAAAAGAGCTTTGGAGCTTATCGGATTCCTCCAGGCTAAATAAAGATTATTAGTACCATTATTATCATCATTGTTATTAATATCATTATTAAAATGTAATGATTATTATCATTATTATCATAATGATTAATGTCATAATTATCATTATTTTCATTAATATCATCATTCTACCTCTCACCCTCTCTCCTTCGCTCTCCCCCCATCTCTCACCCTCGATCTCTCACCCTCTCTCCTTTGCTCTCTCTCACCCCCCATTATCTCTCACCCCCTCTCCTTCGCTCTCCCCCCCATCTCTCACTCTCTCCCCCCACCCCCGAATCTCTCTCCATCTCTCCCTGTCTCGCTCATCCCTGGCTCGTGCCATACGTGTGGTGGTGGTGGTGCTCGCTACGCTGCACGTGGGCCGCCTGTAACCCAGCACCGTGGAGGCGGCACTGAGGGTTGGTGGATCACGCACAGATGCCAACACGTTTTGTGCGAGTCTGAGCATCGAGGAGGTGCCGTACCCCCTGGCTCTGCCGGCAGAATGCGAGAATGCAGTACAGCAACAATGTGGACTGATGATATCTTCTGTCCCTTCTCGGCGGGGGATAGATCTTAACTAAACAATTATTTTATGTTATTTACCAAAGGTCACCCTATAGCCTCAACGGACTGTAAGGGCAAGTGCCGATGATGTGAAGTTGTACTCTCTGTCCGCTTATTAACCCAGGAAAGCCTCACTCAGTCTCAAGACTGCTGCTATTCTTTAAACTGTTTCTTAAAACTATGTTTTATTGTACCAGGTAAAGCCCACAGGCGGTGCCAGATTATCCTGGTCGCAAAAGTAGCTACATATGCTACGGGCCCCGCATTTTCAAGGTCCCCGCGCTAAATGCTTTCAAGCTATCAATTCCGGTTCAGTGATTCTGCACTTGCTCTATTACTATAGTACTATACCGCCTTCGACTTTAAAGAACGACTGGGTGTTTAAGGTTACCGATTTGTCGTGTTATCTGGTTGTATAGCAAATAAAAAAATACAATTACTTGACTATGCCAGTGTAATGGGTTCAATTGAGGCGCACACTCGAACTTGCAGGCAACATGTTTTATTAACTAACATCGCATAACTCTCAACACTATTAAACGGGATAACGACACTTTGGATGGGACAACTACTCAATGGGACCAGGACGGCAACGCCCGGAGAACCAAGACCACGACGATGAAGGTTTCTTCCCAGCCGGGTGCTCCGCTTCCCTCCCTCCCACGTGCAGTGTGAACGTGCGACTGAATTGGCCCGAAAACATCTTGATATGTAGAGGACCGCAGAGCGTCCGCCTGGCGGCCCCTCAGCTCGTGCCTGAGAAGCTGCTCGTGAGACATTTTACAGATCGCTTCTTCACCCTCCCGTCGCTCTGCTTCTGCTCGCTCCCTCCGTTCACCCCCGCCCCCCCACTCTTCATTTTTCTCTTCCGTGACTCTCCCCGAGTCACTATCCTCTCGATTCTCCAATCTACCGTGTCACCAGCACCCCCCCCACCCTCTCTCTTCTTCCCCACTCTCCCCCCACCCTCTCCCCCCCTCTCTCTCCCCCCCTCTCTCTCCCCCCCCTCCACCCTCTTCCCCACCCCACTCCCCCCCCCCGCTCTCTCTCTTTTCGCTCTCCTCTCGATTGGCCTTTGCTTTCCTTTTAGGGGCCGTCCATAAGTGACGTCACGCTATTTTGTGACGATTTTTGACCCCCCCCCCCCTTCGTCACACGGCGTCACAAAAAGTCAGACCCCCCCCTCAAATATGACGTCACAAAGCTCTGCCCCCCCCCCCCAAAAAAAATGAAACATGCTTCAAATCGCTTTAAACTGTTGTCATTGTAGTGCGTATTTAATGTGGCGCTGCACTGATGCTATAGGAGAAAACATTTATTAAAAAGTCGATTTAATGAAGTAGAACGCGTTGTCTATATTTATTTCAAGTTGCGCATTTTGATGTGACGTCACATATCTCAAACACCCCCCCCCCGCCCCTTCGTCACACATCGTCACACATGTCTGACCCCCCCCCCCCCACCCCAGGTGCGTGACGTCATTTATGGACGGCCCTTACTCTCTCTTCGCGCCCCCCCCCCCCCACCATCTCTCCTCTCTCTTCCTTCGCCACTTTTGACATCCTCCACCGCTCTCCATCTCACACTCTCTCCCTTCTCTCACTCACACCCGCTCGTTCTCTCTTCCCTCTCTCCCAGTCCCCCGTAATTATCAGCACAGCGTGAAATTAAACCGTGATTGTTTTTTTCTGATCACAAATTACTGAGTAATGGCAAGTGCACGGGTGAGCGGATCGCTTGAATGGGTGGGTGAGCCGTTGAGCGGGTGAGTTTGGTGGACTGGTGAGCGAGCGAGTGAGTGGTTGGGTGGGTGAGTGAGTGGTGGGATTAATGAATGGTTGGTTTGGTGAATGAGTGAGTAGGTGAATGAGTGGGGTAGGTGAGTGGCTGGATGGGTGAGTCGGTGAGTGAGTGCGTGGATCTGTGAGTGATTCGATGGATGGGTGAGTGAGTTGCTTGTGCAGTGAGCAGATTGTGAGTGAATTGGTGAGCACGTGGTGAGTGAATTGGTGAGCACGTGGTGAGTGAATTGGTGAGCACGTGAGCCATCTGACCTCCATCCTCCTAACTTATCGCCACGGACTCTCCACTCCTTCTCCCTCTCCTCCTCCTCCTCCATCTGTCATCTCTCTCCATCCTTCAACACCTCATGCCTCTCCTCACTCCCTCCATCTCCCCCCCCTCTCTCTCTTTTTTTGGGGGGGTTTGTTTTGCCGAAGCAAAATACTTTATTATGATTTCAGAACAATTTTACACGGACAATGGTCCACGCGGCTTTGTCGGGCACTAAGAACAGCTTCAGAGAAGGTGCGATGGGTCTCTACGGGAGTGGCGCGGGAGCCATGAGGTCCAGGTCGGCGACGTTTCGCGCCACGTTCACCAGCAGGTTCCTCTTGAAGTCTGTGCGGTCCGAGATGAAGCCGACAGCCGCACGCGCCAATTGCCACGACCCCTTCGAGGTTTGGGAGCCAAGCTGCCCCTTCGCCCCCCCCTCGCCCCCCCCCCTTGCCCCCCCCCGCCCCCCCCCCCCACCTCTGCTCAATCCGCTGTAACCCGGGGCTCTGTTCCACTCCAACAACTCCCTGAATAATTTATCTCGCCCCTACCCCCCCCCCGGTACACCGGCCCCCTCCCCCGCCCCTCGCCCCCCCCCCTCATCCCGGATCGATACTCGTGATGGATAAAGCTCTGATTTAAGAAAATACTTAGTTCAGTCGTTTCTCTCCGTGGTCCATTATTGATGGTGATGGAGTGTTAGTTAATGTGTCTCATTCTCCGTGTGTGCACGCGCGCGTGTGTGTACACGTGCGTGTGTGTACACGTGCGTGTGTGTACACGTGTGTGTGTACACGCGTGTGTGTGTGTACGTGTGTGTGTACGTATGTGTGTGTGTACACGTGTGTGTGTACACGTGTGTGTGTGTGTACACGCGTGTGTGTGTGTACACGTGCGTGTGTGTACACGTGTGTGTGTACACGCGTGTGTGTGTGTACGTGTGTGTGTACGTATGTGTGTGTGTACACGTGTGTGTACGTGTGTGTGTGTACACGTGTGTGTGTACACGTGCGTGTGTACACGTGTGTGTGTGTGTGTGTACACGTGTTAGCGCGCTGCGCTACAAACCCGGCGACCCGGTGATGATTATCTGAACCGGTCCCGGGTCTCCCCTAGGTCGACTCAGCCTCAAATGAGTACCTGGTGCGGTGCGTAAAACATCGCCACTGGGGAGACAAAGGCGGCCGGGCGTGGTGCTGGCCCACCCACCCCCTCTTGTCCCCAACAGTCCTGTTCAGGCGGCTCTCCGGGGGAGCTTTGTCGTGGTTCATGCCCGTGGAGCGCGCGGTCTCGACACGAGCACTCGCTTGGGGGCGCGGGGGGGGGGGGCACTCGCTTGGGGGGGGGGGGCACTCACGGGACAGACCCCCCCCCCCCCCCAGTAGCCCCAGTGATGATGGCACGCGGAGCCGCGAGGTCGACCTCCTCCCTGCCCTGCGGCGGCGTGAGCCCCGCGAGTCGCCGGCAGGCATCACCGCCATCCACACCGACGCCGCTCATCGTCATCATCCGCTGCTCCGTCTCCACATGGGGGGTTGGTCTGCCCACTGAGCGCCCGCTCGCCTCTCTGCGATGCGCCTGCCACCATTCCTCCGCTGCGGTGGAGGATGGCCACCACCTAGGACCCCCCCCCCCCCCCCTTCCAAGCCCAGAGTGGCCACGGTCTCGCCAGCTGACGGTGAAGATTGTCGCCGAGAATTCGATCGTCCGCTTGCAGCTGGGGAGTTGGCATCGTCCCCATGTACCCCCCCCCCCCCCCAGCCCCATCCTCTCCCCTCCTTCTGATGCCGAGGGGTCGTTTTGGGCACGCGGTCCAGACCCCCACGGAGACCCTGGCCGATGGAGGAGGAGGCGCTCCGGCTGGCTGAGAGAAATGTGCAAGAGCAATTCTTGCAGCGACAACCTCTTGCCACCCATAGGGAAACAAGGAGCTGTCCAATCTCGGACCTGTCCAACAGGAACAGGTGTGCAGATGTGCTGAGCATTCATGTGTGTGGGTGAGTAGGTGAGTGAGTGGGTGAGCGGGAGAGTGGGAGGGTGAGTGCCTAAGTGGGTGAGTCGGTGGGTGAGTAGGTGAGTGAGTGGGTAAGCGGAAGAGTGGGTGGGTTGGGTGAGTGTGTAAGTGGGTGAGTCGGTGGGTGAGTAGGTGAGTGGGTAAGTGGGAGAGTGGGGGGGGGGTGAGTGAGTGCGTGAGTGGCCAAGCGTATCAGTCAGTCAACCCGCGGCACCTGGCTCTGCCACGTGACCTCCTGCCCACGGGCGTTCGATACTTCACGTGGCCTTAACGTGCACCTAGCCTGGCACAATCGCCGTGGTGACGTCACCGCCACTTGGTGTGGAATGGCGTTTGTTGTTGTGTGAGGTATTGGGGATTGGGGAATCCCTTCAGCTCCGATAGGCGGGGATAATAAACTATAAGAAAAACTTTATATATTTTTTTATTTACCAGGTAAGGCCTGAACTGTATAGCTCTTTGTCAGAAGTGACCTGACCACAAATGACAGCTCAACGAAGTGGCTTATCACGTGTAAATGTATAGCAGTCAAAGACTCTAAACTGGTGTTTCTAAATATGGAGGGAAAAACCAGAGGGCCCGGAGAAAAATCCACACGACCACGTGGAGCGAGAGACAAGCCGACTCCAAATAAACAGCAGCAGGCGTCAGGGTCGGGATCGAACTCACGTCCTCCTGCATACCAGGCGAGGTAGTTAACATCTAGCCAGGGTTGACACTGCTACGGCTGCGGTGCCTTATCTATTGGAGGAAGTAGCCACCCCCTGTGAGTGAGTGGCTGGCTGATGTGCCATCAGCCGAAGAGGTGAGCCACACAGAACCTGAGACCGAGACATGCGCTGGGCAGAGATGACCTCCCAAGCGAATCGCTGACGGAGGGTAGCGTTTGTGAGCAGACTGCCCTATTATCATCATCATCATCACGATCAATGGGCAGATAGCCCGCAGTAGGTGCCTCCACTGCTACATGTTGTCACGTGGTGTTTCTGCTCTCACCCCCTCCGTCTTGGAGTGCCGATGTGGGCTCAAATCGTGGCCACGTCTGTCCGGCTCCGATCTCTTGCGAGGTCGTCATCGTCGAGCCATCGCTCGGTTGGCTCTTACTCTCTTCGCGGCTGTCCCATCCGACAAACAGTTTCAGTTTCCTTCTCATCACTGCCTGCATCATCATCGTCATTGTTCATCACCAGGTCGTCTTCTTGGACGATTTGTCTAACTTAAATGTTGGTCATCCCCATTTGGCGTCCGAGCTTCGACGCGGTTGGGATCCTTCGGGAGCCAAACATTTCGAGTGGCAACATCTGAAATCTGTCCGTCCATGTTTAATGTCCAGGCCTCGCAGGCACACGAAGCTGCTCTTGAGCGCGCTTCGTCGTTCTTGCGATGTTCACTTTGGTTCCGTGAGCCCATTTCGCACGCACCCCTAGACGTCACTCGATCCCGTGCCATTACGCGTCTGGGGCCTTTGTGAGCCACGCTGCTGTGTCTGGAGCAGCGGGCTCTTCACCTCCACCGCAGCTCCGCCCTGGACAGCTCCTCTGCGTAGAGTAGTAGTAGTCGTAGTAGTCGTAGTAGTTGTAGTAGTCGTAGTTGTATTATTATTATTATTATTTATCCCGGCGGTTCTTAAAACCTTTACACAGCCTTACACTCCTTTGCTTTCTCAATCGTTAAATTTGTTTTATAATGTTGATAACTACACAGAGGTTGATGGAACAAAGTCAGCTGTTAGTCACGTTGTCTGTGATTAGTTTGTGTTGTCCATGATTTACCTTCTAAAACGAATCGTCTCACACCCCCAGACAGGGCATCTCGCACCACAGGGGGTGGCGTGGTGCCCAAGATTAAGAACCACTGGTTTTCATAAGAATCACTGGTTTATATGAGAACCACTGCTCTAGACGAGGTGTGGACATCGTGTTGCCTGTAAGTGAACACTCTTTGTCTAATATTCTTGGTTCTTTCGGTAAAGTCACATAGAAGTGAAATAATAAATATAAACAATAAAATTATCACGACGTTTCGATTGCAACACAAGCAATCATCATCAGGTGTAAAAACCACAGCAAGAAAATTTGAAAAAAGTGGCGTTTTTTTCTTTACGTCAGCACCACGGACAGCGATTTTGGCAATTGTTCAGATGGACGAGTCCATCTATGTTCGGAACGGAGGAGGGGGGAGAGAAGGAGAATGGAATGCGGTCTGAAAGTCACCGTAAGCGTGAACACAATCAATTAAGACCCGAAATGGTGTATCACGTCCTTTCAATGATTGATAAGCCAGAATTCATCTTCTCGGTTGAAATTGTCTCTGTGTTTGTATATGTGGATGGCCTCATGAACGAATCTCTCATGGTAGCCGGATGGCTTGCAGAGAACCTCCGTCTTGGAGAAGTCAATGTCATGTGAGCCCACTGAATTATAGCAGTGGTCTGCCACGGCTGAGGTGTTTGTCCTACCGTGTTTTAGGTCTGCTTTGTGTTCACGGATGCGGTCTGAGACGTGTCGTTTGGTTTCTCCAATGTAACTGCTACCAAAAAGGCAACATAGTTTGTAGACGCCAGGGTACTGGAATCACATCTTTTACAGACGGGACCAGGTCACGGATTTTATGTACTGTGTTGAATCGGACCTGGATCTTGTGTTTATTCAAGATTTTGGAGATCTTTATTGTGACCCCCGCAATGTAGGGTAGATGTTGGGTACATTACGGGGGTCCCAAAAATATCTCTTTGTCTCCCCGGTGGTCGATGTTTACACATCGCACCAGGTACTTATTTGAGGCTGAGTCGACATAGGAGACGCCCAGGACCGGTTCAGATAATCGTCACTGGTGTTGGCCGTGAGCGGAAATTGAACCCGGGTCGCCAGGTTCGTAGCGCAGCGCTAACCACTACAACAAGAACAACCGCCATTCGCCACTAAGTGGCGGTGACGTCACCACGACGCTTGTGCCAGGCCATGTGCACCTTGAGGCCACGTGGAGTGTCGAACGCCCGCTGGCAGGAGGTCACGGGGCAGACCCAGGTGCCACGGGTCGACTGACCGAGATGACCGGCTGATGCACCACCTGTGCCCCCTACTGTACCAACTTGCTGTGCTTTAGCTACCCGGCGCTCCGCTCGTTGTTGTGAGCGTCGCTCCTCCGCCCTCGGTTTTTGTTGGAGAGCGACTGCCTCCAACTGCCCAATAGCGTCCTTCACGAGCCTCCTCCACAGAGGCCGATCTTGACACCGCTGGTAACAGTCATCGGCAAGTACACTCAGCTCCACGTCCTCCTGTACCACATCACTCCATCTCTTCTGTAGCCCGTGCCGCGCCCGTTTAGCCCCCTCGATCCGGCCGAATAAAAGCTGTTTAGGCACGCGGTGGCTACATGACCCAGCCAATGCAGCCTTGCCTGCCGGAGGAGCTCACTTATGGGGCTTTGTCCAAATCTTTCGAGGATTTTTGAACTCCTCACACAATCCAGCCTGGTTAAACCCAAGATGGATCGTAAGCAGGCCAGCCTAAATGTTTCTAACCGGCG
Organism: Lampetra fluviatilis; assembly: GCF_964198595.1. Lineage (NCBI taxonomy): Eukaryota > Metazoa > Chordata > Hyperoartia > Petromyzontiformes > Petromyzontidae > Lampetra > Lampetra fluviatilis. The sequence continues at coordinate 9,351,334 of NC_136314.1, forward strand.
AAAATGTTCCATTAGGGGGGGGTCCACGTTTTGCAAGCGTAGAGAAGAGAGGGAATGACAGTGGCCGAGAAGACCTGAAGCTTCGTGTGGAGCGACAGAGCAGGTACCTTTCACACAGCGTTACGCAACCGATGAAAAGATATTGCCGCTCGACTGATTCGGAGTGAGACCTCTGCTGTCAAACCAGAACTGGTCATGAGCACACTGCCCATGTATGGGAAACTCTCCACTCTCTCCACAACTGCCCTATCACCAGTTGGGAGTTGTGGGGGTGGAGTGTCCGATGGTACAAAATACCCAGGCAGGTGCTGAGTTTTGGTGGGGCTGATGGTAATGCCCCACCTCTTAGTGGCAAGCTTCAGGTTCAGTAGCAACGCCTCCAACTCCTCCTCTGAGTGAGCAGCAATTACCAGATCATCGGCACACATAACGTGGTTGAGCAATAGGGAGCCATCCCTTGACCGAACCCGGGCATCGATCAGCCTCCCAGTGGACCTATCGCTTTGTAACCAGATGGAAATTCCTCCGGTGCAGCTATTGAAGGCTTCACGAACTACGTGGTCGAAATAGATGTTAAATAATGTGGGAGCCAGAGGACATCCCTGTCGCAGAGCCTCGTCTCACATGGTGTTGGACCAGATGGCACCAAAAGGCGCACAACTCAAAAACAGCACACTATCAGAGTATTGAGAGCTCGGGGTAAGCATTTACATTATATGAGATCTCCTTTGCCAGTAGCAAGATATAGTAATAGGTTTCTACCCTTTTATCTGGCACCAAAACTGACACCTTCATACAAGGGATCATGTTTGCAATAACCACAGCACTTGCAGTTGTGCGCCTTTTGGCGTCATATGGTCCAACACCATGTGAGACTCGGCTCTAAGAAAAGCTGTCTCGGGTGTGGAACAATCAATTTCAAGGACAGTGCATATCATTATCAGAGTTGTCTCTTTTAGTTTGCATTTTGACTGCAAGTGTTGTGGGGGACCGCACGGGCCCCAACATCTCCCCGCTGAGTGCGAGGCCGGGAAGGACCTGGGGCAAGGATCATGATCCAACATGGCCCCTCGGCCACAGGCAGCGCGCCGAGGAGAGGCTGTCGGGCAAGTTTGCTGCTGCTGCTGAGGTGGAAGGGAATTCCAATGGGACCATCCTGCCCCTCCGCTTTATTGACCTGGCCAGGGTTTTCGAGGTTCCTAAACCCTTGGTCGCGATCATCAAGGACCTTCATAGATGGTGGGCAAGGCAGGGGTACGTAAGCATCAGCACTGGGGAGACAAAGGCGGTCGGGCGTGGTGCTGGACATACCAGCTCACCCCCTCGTGTGTTACTCGCTAACAGCCCAAACAAACACAAACATATTGTTGAGGCTAGAGGGGAGATCTTTGCCCTTTGTCTGTATGTATATTTAAACACGCGCCGCGGGTTCTTTTGTAGGTGCACGTGAGCACTCAGAGCAAACGAACAAAGCGGTTCGCGTTTGAGTCTTTCAGCAAGCACCGGGTCTGTGTGCTGCTGAGTAAGGCGAGTGGGTGAGTGGGTGGGTGAGTGGGTGAGTGAGTGAGTGGGTGAGTGAGTGGGTGAGTGGGTTCATGGGTAGATGAGTGGGTGAGTGAGTGGGTGGGTGGGTGAGTAAAGAGTCGCATGGGTGAGTGAGAGGTGAGTAAGTGGGAGAGTGAGTGTGTTAATGTGTAAATGAGTGGCTGAGTGAGAGAGGTGAGTGAGTGGGTGAATGCCCTATTAATGGGTGAGTGAGTGGGTGAGTGAGTTAGAGAGGTGAGTGAGTGGGTGAGTGAGTGGGTGAGTGAGTGGGCTGATGGGTAGCTGAGTGGGTGAGTGAGTGAGTGAGTGGAGGCCCGTATTAATGGGTGAGTGAGTGGGTGAGTGAGTGGGTGAGTGAGTGGGTGAGTGAGAGAGGTGAGTGAGTGGGTGAGTGAGTGGGTGAGTGAGAGAGGTGAGTGAGTGGGTGAGTGAGTGGGTGAGTGAGTGGGTGAGTGAGTGGGTGTGTGAGTGGGTGAGTGAGTGGGTGAGTGGGTGAGTGAGTGGGTGAGTGAGTGGGTGAGTGAGTGGGTGAGTGAGTGGGTGAGTGAGTGGGTGAGTGAGTGAGTGAGTGAATGAGTGGGTGAGTGAGTGGGTGAGTGAGTGGGTGAGTGAGTGGGTGAGTGAGTGGGTGAGTGAGTGGGTGAGTGAGTGAATGAGTGGGTGAGTGGGCACGTGATCCACCAACCCTCGCCGCTGCCTCCAAGACGCTGGATTACAGACAGCGAGGTGCAGCAGCAGCAGCAGCAGCGTAGCCACCACAAACAAAGACAAAGATCCCCCGTATAGCCTCCAACAGGCTGTCGGGGGGCAAGTGCTGTTAGTAGCGGAGCAGCGGGCACCTGTGAAGGCCGGCACTGTGGCACACGAGGGAGCGGCGTGTGTGGCCAAACCACTCCCGGCCGCCTTTGTCTCTCCAGTGCCGGCGTTTATGCACGCACCTGCGTGGAACTTCTTTCGCACCGTACGTAACCAAGCCGTGCTCATCCGAGGTGCGTTTTGTAGACGCCTCAGCGGGGTAGCAATGTTTTGCTAAGGCTGAGTCGACCTAGAGGAGGCTCAGGACCGGTTCAGATATCCGCTGACCGCTGTCGTTCGGCCGTGAGCGCGAGACGCAACTGGGGGTCGCCGGGATCGTAGCGGGTTTGTGCGCCCACAAGGGCACCTCCTGCATCTCCAGCACGCGGGGAGACAGAGACGGCGCGGGCGTGACGCGGTGCCAGCCACACCAACGACACCCCCCGCTGCGACTCGCTAACAGCACTTGCCCCAACAGTCTATGTGGGCTATACGGGGAGGTAGCTTTGCCTCTATCTGTGTGTGTGTGTGTTTGCTCACCAGGGGAGACGCCAAGCTGTAAATTGTCGCGTAAAGAGGAGGAGATGTGCAATCGACTGTCTCGCATCCCTCGCTCTCGCTAATGAGTCATTAACGAGTCCCGTAAAGAGAGCGCGAGGGAGGAGGGGGTGAGAGAGAGAGAGAGGAGAGAGTGAGAGAGAGAGGAGAGACTTTGAAACCACTTTTATTGCTGCCAGCAGCAACAGCACTGGAGCCGATTTCAACGCGACACGAAGTCACCAGCAACAAATAACCAAACACAATAAAACACGCGCTGCGGCACGTGGCGCTGTACACACAACACAAACACGTCACGTGGTGCTGGTGGTGGAGGTCGTCGCGCACGCCACGCCCCACGACCCAGCACGTGACAAGGTGACAAGGAGGGTGACGTTCACGCCGGTACAGAGGGGGGCTTTTCCGGCCCCGCAGCGTTCGAAGAAGATGCAGTGCGAGTCACCGGCACGCGAGTGGTACGCGGCGTGCTCCAGCCGGAGCCGCGTCTCGAGCAGGCCCCTGATCACTGGCAGCAGCAGCAGCGCAGAGCAGCCGTCAGTGTCACCTTGCAGCGTCTTCTTCCTCGTCTTGTACACCGCCATCTTGGCTTGGCGCAGACGAAGTTGGCGAGGTCATGGCGCTTGTTAGCCAGGTAAGGCACCACCCCATATACGAAGCTGTTGTTGTAGAAGGGCACCCTCAGTTTCCTGAAAGTGGTTCCCTTAAGCCGGAACATTATGTTGAGCCGCTGGCAGCGTAAGTACTAGTGGGGCCAGATCCTCCCTGGCACCGCAGAAAGTGCACAAGTCTGGTGCCCCCGGGGAGATTCGGCTGAGCCACACAGCAGATGGCAACGTGCAGTGTGCCAATCTCCACTGGAGGTCACCGCAGCGTTTGGCTACGGGAGACTTGTACATTTGTTTCCCCTGGGGCGCGGCCACAATGAGGGGAGCAGCTTCTCCCTGGTGAGGATGGAGCGGAGTCCCGCGGTGCTGGCAATCTCAGACTGTCCGCAGCCCTACTGATGTGAAGCGTAGGGCCTGGGTCCTCTGTCTTCTAATCCCCTGGCAGAGGACGTTGCAGAACAAGCCCACGTTCAGGAAATGTGCAAAGTCGTATTGCGATCACTCTGCTCCACTCGAAGCTCCGCCACGCATCCAAAAGTCTCTGATAATAACCTGGCAGCCCTCGTGTAGTCGACCAGGCTCAGGTCCAACAGGAAGAGCTCCTTTCCATACCTCAGGTGCTTCCCCCCCCTCCCCCCCATTCCTCAGCAGGGTGAGGGCCGGCGACTTTTAGGGTAGCTCCTACTGGCAGCCGCCTCACGGCCATGAGCCTGAAGCTCTTAACGCTGGCGGTGACATCCACTAGACCCTGGTCACCCTCACCCACCGGCAGGCAGAGAACGACCGGCCTGAGCCGGTGCTTCTCATGCCTGACGAAGTGCGCGAGTGAGCGGCTCACTCTGGTGAGTAGCCAGGCCAGACGCTGGAGGACCTTGGACTTGTGCCACAGCGTGGATGCTGCCAGGTTGTTAGCGACGAGCACTCGGCCTCTAAACGACATCTGCACAGCGAGGCACGACAATGCCAGCAGTTTAGCCTCAATTATGTCGGCCAGCTCGGTCCAATTGTTCAGAGCGACGTGTGGTTTCCCCAGGTAGACCCCTAGTTACTTGACTCCGTCGGCTTGCCAACTGACTCCTCCTGGGAGGAGTACAAAGTGCACGCCGCCTCGCGACCCCAAACACACAGAGGGCCTTGCACTTGGCCCAGTTGACCCTGGCAGAGGAGACCTTCTCATACACTGCAACCACCTGGCAGAGCACATAGACATCATGCGCATTGTTGAGCACAACGCATATGTTGTCCGTGTAGGCTGAGAGCCTGACAACCGCATTCTCAGGTCTCGGGACCTTGAGGCCAGACAGATTTTGTCTCAGGTGGTGTAGGAGCGGCTCAATGGACAGGGTGTACAGCAGCCCCGAGACAGGGCTTCCCTGTCTGACCCACCTCGTCACAAGGAAAGGGGTGCCGAGCCGCTGGTTTATCTTCAAGATGCTGGATGTGCCCTTGTACAGGAGCCTAACGTACGAGTTGAAGGCCTGGCCGAAGCTGAGCGACGTTAGGAGTTTGTCCAGGTACTCATGGCTCACCCTGTCGAAGGCCTTCTCCTGATTCAAGAAGAGGAGGCCCAAGTCAATGTTGTTCACTTCTGCAAGAGAGATTATATCTCTGACCAGCCGGGGATGCAATGCGACTATTCCGGCTGGATCAGCTGACCCAGAATTATCTTCAGACAGTTTGCCAGCACCTTGGAGAAGATTTTGTAATCAGCACACAAGAGGGACACGGGTTGCCAATTCTCAATGAGGCGCAGGTCCCCTTTCTTGGGCAGCAGGGTGACCTCCGCTCTCCTGCAGCTCTGTGGGAGTTCACCCTTCTGCAGGCTCTCTGTCAACAATTCCAGTAGGCAGGGGCTGAGCTCATCCCAAAATGCCGCATGAAACTCAACCGGCAGGCCGTCAATCCCTGGGGCTTTACCGGTTGCGAGCCCTTTCACAGCGGCGTGGAGCTCCTGCAGAGTGACGGGGCTGTCCAGACGATCCCGTTCGGGGATGCCTAAGGTACGGCCCCCGTCTAGTGGCTCTTGAACAGCCTTGTCTTGTATGGTTTTGGTGGCGAAAAGTTGCGAATAGAAATCGCTGGCAGTCTTTGTGATCTGCCTCTCAGATGTGGCTGTTTGTCCATCTGGGGTTCGCAAACTTGAAATATTGTTGGTGTTGGCCGGTTTTTTGTTTAAGCATACACGGTGTAGGCGTAGCCATCTGCCGTGTCCTTTAAGTTCACGTCCAGTTCCGCGTTGTTTGCATTGAGGATCATAAATGTTCGTCGTAGAGACGACGTGACGTGCGCCAGTGTTGGGTCCCGTGTGCGCAAGGGCAGCATGATGATGCGGGACGCAACTTTGCGGAACCGCTGAAGGTCCTCGGTGTAGGTCGGCACTTTTGAGCCAAGGTGGGGGGCGTTGGCCATGAGCACTTTTTTGCGCGGGTGAGGAGAGAGGCGGTGCATCGCACAAACAGCTCCCCCTTAACGGTGAGCCCCGGGGCGATGACGCGCGCCACCGTCTCTGCGTTAGTGAGGAGGAGTGCAACGCCGCGGTGCATGCGAGCGGCGGCGAGCACGCTCCTCTTGCCCACGACACTCTCCAGTGGAGGTTATCACCTCGTGCACAGAGACTTATGGAGCAGATCAGTCCATGTTTTCGAGAGCGAGCCTCGAACGTAGCGTCCATTGGCACGCTAAATAAACATGTGTTGTGTGGTGCACGACGGCTCGGAGGCAGATTTCCAGGTAAGGGCTTACGCCGTTTATTTAGCACAAAGGGGTAACACTCCACCCTAGAGATGGGTGTCCCTACACTCGGTCCTTCACTTGGAACTCCGGCTCTGTCTGTCCCTAGCCTCGGTGATCTCTTGGGCTCTCTCACTCGAGTCGGGACGGGGGTTCAGCCAACACCGTCCGGTCACGAGTAGGAGAGACCTTCTTCAGACGCTCACCATCCCGGGTTCCCACAACGACCCCCTTTCGTCACGGGGTCCCCCTTAAATATCCCCTCTGACGTGACGCCATCCCGCCTTCAGCGCACATGACGTCACGTACTCATACCACTCCACTACATATGTATAACTGATATACATTATCTTCTTGGTTCTTTCGGTAAAGTCACGTAGAAGGGAAGTAATACTCCCCTTCTACGTGACTTTACCGAAAGAACCAAGAAGATGAATCCCTGCAGTCACGAAAGCTTTAAATTGATATACATTAATTCAGTATGTAAATATATCAATTTAAGCTGCACGGGCGGAAAGAATGAACGTCTAAAAGAGGGGGATAGAAAAGAACGTGGAGTAGGGGGAGACGCGAGGTGTCGTCAGGAGAGAGAGGGGGGGGGGGCACGGAGAGCCGTGTTCACGAGCAGTCTGCGGCGTGGTGGGTGCCGTCGGGGCGGTGAAACAGCGGCAGTGGAGGGTGAGGACAGGACGAGAAGCAGCACCTGCCAGAGCGCGCGCTGCTTTTGTTTATTGTGTTGGGATATTTGTTGCTGGTGACTTTGTGTTTTGTATCGAAATCGACTCCAGTGCTGTTGCTGCTGGAGGCAATAAAAGTTGTTTGAAAGTCAAAAGTCTCCTTTTCTCTCTTTTTTTTACGATCAGTGGAAACAAGAAGATGCTCGGTGTAGTCGGCACTTTGCTTAGTTCATCATTTCGTATTTATTTTTAAACTTAGCTTTATGTAAAACCCCCACCTCTCGCTCACTTTCTCGCTCACTCTCTCGCTCGCCCTCTCTCTCTCTCACCACTCCCCCCGTCTCCTACCAACTATTTTATCTCTCCCCTTTCTCTCTCTCCACCATCTCCCTCACTGTCTCTCTCTCCTTCTCTCTCACGCTCTCCTCTCTCTCCCCTACCTCGCTGATGAACTCTCCCACTCGCTCTCCCGCTCACTCGCCCCCCACCCCCCCCCCCCCTCTATGTTCGCCTCCCCCCTGCATCTCCGCCCCCCGTCTCCTTCCCTCTCTCTGTTTCTCACTCTCCCTCCCTCCCACTAGCCCCATCTCTCTCTTATTTTCTTTTCTTTTACGATCAGAGGAAACAAGAAGATGCTCGGTGTAGTCGGCACTTTGCTTCGTTCATCATTTCGTTTTTTTAATACTTTGCTTTATGAAATATTTTACAAAAGATGTCACGCTCTGCCAACTCTCTCTCTCCTCCTCTGACTCCTTCCCTCTCTCTACCCCCATGTCCCTGACGCTCTCTCTCTTTCCCTACCCTCTCTCTTTTTTTTACGATCAGTGGAAACAAGAAGATGCTCGGTGTAGTCGGCACTTTGCTTCGTTCATCATTTCGTATTTTTTTTTACTTTGCTTTATGTACCCCCCCCCCCCTTCTCGCTCACTCTCTCTCGCTCTCTCCTCCCATCTCCCTCACTCCCCCCCCCTCTCTCCCGCAAATTCCCCCACCCTCTACCCCCCCGTTCCCCCCTCTCCCTCGCCCCCCCCCCCCCCGCGATGTTGAATCCCCTTCAACGCGAGCCGCCGGAATTCATTTGGAAACCGTCGGAAGTTCCCCGGGCAGGGGGGGGGTCGGTGGTGGGGGGGTTGGGCGGGTTGATGGGGTTGGGGGAGTTGGGGGGGGTTCGGGGGGGGAATTGGGGGGGGGGTGAAGGAAGTTGGGCGGGTTGAGGGGGGTGGGGGGAGTTGGGGTGGTGGGGTGTGAGGGTTTGGGGGTTAAATCGCCTCCAAATCAGCGGCGCGTGAATCCGCGACCTCCGCTCGCCGCAGACTCCGAGGGATGCCGACGCCGCCGAGTGCCGGGGAGGAACTTTTGCATCTTCGTCTGTTGATTACTCTCGCTCCAATTATCTCGCGCTTCGTGATTCACTTATTTATGTTACTTACTGGGCGGCTGGGAGGGGGCGATGGTGAAGGGAGGGGGGTGGTGGGGGGGGGCAGGACCCCCCGCCCCTCCCCCACCGACTCGCCCCACATGGACGCAGCCACAGCACTCCGGACAGACCGCGCTAGGCGCTGGTGGGGAGCGGTGGTGCAACGGTTAGCGCGCCGGAGCTACGAAGCCGACGACCCCAGTTCGATTGATTCCCGCTCACGGACAACGGCAGTCACGATTATCTGAAACGGGTATGAGCCTCCCCTAGGTCGACTCGGTGGTGAGATGTTAGCTCCCTCGCCTGGTACGCAGGAGGTCGTGGGTTCGACCCTGACGCCTGCTGCTGTATATTTGGAGTTTGCGTGTCTCTCTTTCTCATCATCATCACGGTGGCTAGGAGATGTTGACTACCTCGCCTGCTATACAGGAGGTCGTGGGTTTGATCCCGACTCTGACGCCTGCTGCTGCTGTATATTTGGAGTTTGTGTGTCTCTCTCTCTCCCTGTGGTCGCGTGGACTTTTTTCTCCGGGTCCTCCGGTTTCTTCCCCTCTACGTTTAGAATCGACATCACCATGAGTGTTTGCCTGCTGCTACACACTTCTACGCGACGGCGAAAGTAATGATGATGATGATGACGAGCCGCTTAATGAGCTATCATTTGTGATGGCCGGGGTCGCTTCCGACAAAATGAGCTACGTTGCAGCTCAGTGGGGACTTACGGCTGGGGAACACAACACACACTTCGTGTATTCACGTTGTTAGTGCGGCCCCCAGCGACAAGGCACGAAGAGTGAAAACACCCCCCCCCCCCCCCCATCATCACCATCGTCGTGCAGCTACTACCAAACCCCCCAATGGTTTAAAATAATGCGTGGTGTGGTTCTACTGATGAAGTCCGATCGGCGAGAGTGGAGCCCCCCCGCCCCCCCTGCCTCCCCCTGCCCCCACCCCCTGCCCCCCACTGCCCCCCCGTGATGAGTGAAGAACGCTCAGCCGGACGATCTTCGCTCGCGTGACCCCTGGGCCGGAGTCGACCCTGAGCACCGCTTTGCATCCCGGGAGGCTGCTGGCCCCCCCCCCCCCCCCCGGTGGGCCCCTCCCTGGTGGGGCCACCCCCTGTCTCGCTGGCTTCTTCACACATCCGCAGCGGTTCGTTCGTTCATTGATTCGTTCATTCATTCGTTTGCTGGTTCATTCATTCGTTCATTCATTCGTTCATCCGTTCATTCATATGTTCATTGGTTCGTTCATTCATTTGTTCATTCGTTCGTTCAATCATTCATTCGTTGGTTAATTCATTCGTTCATTTGTTCATTGGTTCATTCATTCGTCCCAGCCCACCCTGGGCGTCACGCCGTGCCCGTGCCGTGAGCGAGCCGCAGGTGCCGATCTCCCCACTCCGTGAGCCCCGTCACGGGGGGGGGGGGGCAGTACACGCTGTGTGTTAGAGAGAGAGATAGAGAGAAGGGGGGGGCAGTACACGCTGTGTGTTAGAGAGAGAGAGAGAGGGGGGGGCAGCACACGCTGTGTGTTAGAGAGAGAGAGAAGGGGGGGTAGTACACGCTGTGTGTTAGAGAGAGAGAGGGGGGGCAGCACACGCTGTGTGTTAGAGAGAGAGAGAGGGGGGGGGCAGCACACGCTGTGTGTTAGAGAGAGAGAGAGGGGGCAGTACACGCTGAGTGTTAGATAGAGAGGGGGGGGGCAGTACACGCTCTGTGTTAGAGAGAGAGAGAGGGGGGGCAGCACACGCTGTGTGTTAGAGAGAGAGAGGGGGGGGGGCAGCACACGCTGTGTGTTAGAGAGAGAGAGAGGGGGCAGTACACGCTGAGTGTTAGAGAGAGAGAGAGGGGGGGCAGCACACGCTGTGTGTTAGAGAGAGAGAGAGGGGGGGGGGGCAGCACACGCTGTGTGTTAGAGAGAGAGAGAGGGGGCAGTACACGCTGTGTGTTAGAGAGAGAGAGAGAGGGGGGGGCAGTACACGCTGCGTGTTAGAGAGAGAGAGGGGGGGGCAGCACACGCTGTGTGTTTGAGAGAGAGAGAGAGGGGGGGCAGTACACGCTGTGTGTTAGAGAGAGAGGGGGGGGCAGCACATGCTGTGTGTTAGAGAGAGGGAGGGGGGGGCAGCACACGCTGTGTGTTAGAGAGAGAGAGAGAGGGGGGGGGCAGCACACGCTGTGTGTTAGAGAGAGAGAGGGGGGGGCAGCACACGCTGTGTGTTAGAGAGAGAGAGAGAGAGAGGGGGGGCAGTACACGCTGTGTGTTAGAGAGAGAGGGGGGGGGCAGCACACGCTGTGTGTTAGAGAGAGGGGGGGGCAGCACACGCTGTGTGTTAGAGAGAGAGAGAGAGAGGGGGGGCAGTACACGCTGAGTGTTAGAGAGAGAGAGAGGGGGGGGGCAGTACACGCTGAGTGTTAGAGAGAGAGAGGGGGGCAGCACACGCTGTGTGTTAGAGAGAGAGAGGGGGGGGGGGCAGTCGATCTCCGTCCACCCGTGACTTCAATTACCTCGCCCATTCGCGCGTAAAAATGCAATCTCCAGCCTCTCCAGCCCCGCCCCCTGATCCGGGGTGGGGGTTCGAGGGGGCCCGGGGGGCCGAGTGTGGTGGGGGGGGTTGGGGGGGGCGATGGCACCACGCAGCACGTCAGAGTTCAATTGGCGGTGAGGGTTCAGTCAGCCGATTGATGTCATCATCATCACCATCATCATCACCACCATTATTGTTATCATCATTGTCATCATCACTGTCACCATCATGGTCATTGTCATCATCATTATTGTCAATAATCACCAGTTTCAGCATCATCGTAATCATCATCATCAGGAGCACAATAATGAGAACCTTCATCACCATCATCATCAACAATACCGTCATCAGCAGAGGCAGTAGCATCGTCATTTCCTTCTGCGGCAGGAGGCAGCAATACGCAAAGTCGATTCGTGAATCCATCTGTGCGCCACGGTGGCTAGGAGACGTTAACTACCTCGCCTGGTATACAGGAGTGCGTGGGTTCCATCTCCGACCCTGACGGCTGCTGCTGTATATTTGGAGTTCGCGTGTCTCTCTCTCATCATCACGGTGGCTAGGATATGTTAACTACCTCGCCTGGTATACAGGAGTGCGTGGGTTTCATCCCAACCCTGACGCCTGCTGCTGTATATTTGGAGTTTGCGTGTCTCTCTCTCCACGTGGTCGCGTGGATTTTTCTCCGGATTCTCCGTTTTTTCCCCCGACACATTTAGAAAGACGCGTTTAGAGTATCTGGCTGCATTGCATGTCCATGTGATGACGACAAGTCGCTTCTGAAAAAAATAATTGTACACATCTAAGTGGGGCCTGAACTCGTGAAAAGAAAATAACAATTTTTATTTTATTTAAGTGTTACAGAGGTCTGAGTGTCCCCAGTTTCCTTAAAATCGGCCAACACCTGCAGAGTAGCATGACCACACATTCACGCGAGTCTCGAGGACTCGGCGAGGTTAGTTTAGATGCATCGTCAGGGTGTGACCCAGACGCCTGCTGTATATTTGGAGTTTGCATGTTAAACTAAACACGTGTTTTTATGTTATCAGGTCAGGCCCCACTGAGCTATGTAGCTCTATTTCGGAAGTGCCCTGGCCATCACACACACGATAGCTCAACGAAGTGGCTTGTCACGTGGAAAAGCATAGCAGCCAAATACTCGCAAATGCGTGATGTTGATTAATTCTAAATGTGGAGGGGGGAAACTGGAGGGCCCGGAGCAAAAATTCACGCGACCACGGGGAGAGAGAGAGACACGCAAACTCCACATACACAGCAGCAGCAGTAGCAGGCGTCAGGGTCGGGATCGAGCCCACGACCTCCTGTAGACCAGGCGAGGTAGTTAACATCTCTACAGGGAGAGAAAGACACGCAGACTCCAAATACACAGCAACAGCAGGTGTCAGGGTCGGGATCGAGCCCACAACCACTTGTAGACCAGGCGAGGTAGTTAACATCTCTACAGGGAGAAAGAGAGACACGCAAACTCCAAATATACAGCAGCAGGCGTCAGGGTCGGGATCGAGCCCACGACCTCCTGTACACCAGGCGAGGTAGTTAACATCTCCTAGCCACCGTGGCGCCCAGGAGGATGCTGGCACGTTGAGATGTTAGGCCGTGAATTCCGTTCGTGAGAGTTTGTCTTCACGTGAGTCTATGGGTCTCTGCGTGAGTCTATGGGTCTCTGTGTGATGAGTGTATGGGTCTCTGCGTGAGTCTATGGGTCTCTGTGTATGGGTCTCTGCGTGAGTCTATGGGTTTCTATGTGAGTCAATGGAACCCGCTTGCTGTACTGCCATATGCCGGCCACCGCTGAGCAGTTTATCGGCTGTTTGGGAGGTTCACGAAATCTCTCAGTGATCCACCAACCCTCGCCCCTAATCACGAGGTTACGGGAGGAAACGAAACAGCCGCTACCACCACCAACAACAACAACCGCCATTCGCCAATAAGTGACGGTGACGTCGCCACGACGCTTGTGCCAGGCTATGTGCACCATGAGGCCACGTTAAGTGTCGAACGCCCGCTGGCAGGAGGTCACGGGGCAGACCCAGGTGCTACAGGTCGACTGACTGAGACGACTGGCACCACCTGTGCCCCCTACTGTGCGAACTTGCTGTGGTTTTGCCACCCGGCGCTCCGCTTGTTGTTGTGAGCGTCGCTCCTTCGCCCTCCGTTGTTGTTGGAGGGTGACTGCCTCCAACTGCCCAGTAGCGTCCTTCACGAGCCTCCTCCACAGAGGCCGATCTTGACACCGCTGGTACCAGTCATCGGCAAGTCCACTCAGCTCCACGTCCTCCTGTACAACATCACTCCATCTCTTCTCTAGCCCGTGCCGCGCCCGTTTAGCCCCCTCGATCCGGCCGAAGAAAAGCTGTTTGGCATGCGGTGGCTTGGCATGCGGGCTACTTGACCCAGCTAACGCAGCCTTGTCTGCCGGAAGAGCTCACCGATGGGACTTTGTCCACATCTTTCAAGGATTTGTGAGACTCCTGACACAATCCAGCCTGATTAAACCCAGGATGGATCGTAGGCAGGCCAGCGTAAATGTTTCTAACAGGCGAAGATGTTCAATTAGGGGTGTCCATGTTTCGCAAGCATAGAGAAGGGAGGGAATGACTGTGGCCGACAAGACCTGAAGCTTCGTGCAGAGCGGTAGACCAGGTTAGCTTCCACACAGCGTTACACAACCGATGAAAAGATAATGCCGCTCGACTGATTCGGAGTGAGACCTCTGCTGTTAAACCGGAGCCGGTCATAAGCACACTGCCCAGGTAAGTGGGAAACTCTCCACTCTCTCCACAACTGCCCCATCACCGATTGAGAATTGTGGGGGTGGAGTGTCCGATGGTACAAAATACCCAGGCAGGTGCTTAGTTTTGGTGGGGCTGATGGTAAGGCCCCACCTCTTAGTGGCACACTCCAGTATCAGCAGCAGCACCTCCAACTCCTTCTTTGAGTGAGTAGCAATTACCAGACCATCGGCATACATAACGTGGTTAAGCAATAGGGAGTCATCCCTTGACCGCACCCGGGCATCGATCAGCCTCCCATTGTATCTGTACCAAATGGAAATTCCTCCGGTACAGCTACTGAAGGCTTCACGAACTGTCACAACAACAACAACGAGTCAACTCCCCTCGTCTCCCTCCCCCTGTCTCCCTCCTCCTACCCCCCTCGCCTCCCCCACTATCGACCAACCCAGCTCCCGCTCTGACATTTGCAAGGTAAATCTCCCCCCCTCCTCCCCCCACCCATCCCCAGACCCCCCTAGGTTGCCTCAGGAGTCGCGAATGGAATTGTTTTCGGCACGAAATTTGACCCCAGAGATCTGTGTACGTATGTGTAGGTGTGTGTAGGTGTGTGTAGAGGTGTGTGTGTTTGAGTGAGTGCGAGTGAGTGTGTGGGTGAGTGTGTGTGTATGAGTGTGTGTGTATGAGTGTGTGTGAGTGTGTGTGAGTGAGTGTGTGTGAGTGAGTGTGTGTGTGAGTGTGTGTGTATGAGTGTCCGGCAAAAACAACCCCCTACCTCCCCGTGGTGCTGGACGGGCAACGTTGTCGTGGACAGTGCCGTGGGGGGAGGGCCAATTCCGATTTGCCTTTCCCTTCATGGCGTCTGTGACTACCACAATGGCTAAATGGGGGCTCTGGAGGGGTGCAAGGGGCTGGTAACCCCTCCACCTTCAAAATAAATTACCATTAAACCACGAATTAAATATCTAACTAATAAACTTGTGCCGGAGGCCCCGGGGGGCAGGGGTGTATGATATCACCTGGCCAAACCCCATCTGGCGGAGCCAGGAGATTGAATCTTTACCCTCGGGGCTCCTCCAGAAACATCAAAAAGCCACTACGGATGGCCACGTGGAACGCTCACTGTGGAGGAGAGGCTGCCACTCCTCTGTTGGGAGCTGGACCGGCACCGCCTGGATCTCTGTGGCATTCAGGAGGTCCGATGGACTGGCTCTGGCTCCTGCCACCATTAGGGGTGGACAGTCCTCTACTCGGGGCAGGAGACTGCCAAACAACAGGGTGTGGCTCCTCTTCTGAACAAAAGAATGAAGGGGACGTGGGAGCATGGCGGTGAGGTGTGGGAAGCTGTAAGCCCCAGTCTACTTTGGGCTCGCCTTCCCATCAACCGGAGGCGAGCAGTGGTGGTCGTGGTTACTTATGCCCCCACCGAAGACGAACATCTGCGGAGGGATGCAGGCAAGGCCGATGAGTCAGATGCCTTCTATGACCTCCTGTCACAGGTGCTGGCTATAGTGGCCCCTCGGGATTGAGTCATCTTATTGGGTGACTTCAATGTCCGAGTTGGTCATGATGCTGGCACCTGGTCTAGAGTGATTGGAAGGCATGGACCAGATTAACTCAATAACAACGGTAGGAGGCTGCTAGATTTTTGTGCAGCCCATGGTCTTGTAATTACCAACACGCTGTTCCGGCATCGGCACATCCACACAACATCATGGATGCATGCCGGGTCCAAGCAAGAACATCTGCTGGACTACATAGTGACGGACCAGCGGATGCGAGCCCATGTCCTTGACACCAGGACCTACCGTGGAGCTGATCTGCCCTCTGACCATCGACTTGTTATCTGTAAGATGCGCCTGCCATTCTTCCACTCCGGTGGTGAGTGTACACCCAGGACCCCATTCCAACCTAAGGTGGCCTGGTCTCAGCTAGCTGATGGAAGTTGCAAACAAGAATTTCATCATCGCTTGCAGCTGGGGTTGGCATCGTCCCCCACTCATCCTGATGTCGAGGGTAAATGGGCGAGGTTTAGGAATGTGACTCATGCAGCTGCAATGGCTGCTTTGGGTACGCGGTCTAGACCTCCCCAGAGACACCGGCTGATAGAGGAGGTGTTCATGATGGTTGAGAAAAAGCGACAGGCCCACTCTCATCGGCTACAGCATCTCACGTCAGAGAATGAGGAGGCTTACCGCAGCCTTTGCTCGAAGGTTCGAGAGCCGTGAGGCGCTGCAAGGATGGGTGGTGGTCGCGGGTTGCTGAGGAGATGGAGTCTGCCTGAATGGCCCGCGATCACAAATCCCTATTCAACTCCATCACAAAATTAAACTGCAGCGCCACACCTTTCTCCATCATTAGGAGAAAGAACGGTGATTCAATCTCCGACCCCCAGGAACAGGTTTGCAGATTTGTGGAGCATTTTTGTGAGGTCCTGGGGGAAGGGGAATCCCTCAGCTTGGAAAACATCATGGCACAAAGTGGGGATGACCCTGCTGCGGCTGTGGTGCCTCAAATATTGGAGGAGGAAGTCACCCCCTGTGAGTGGCTGGCTGAGGTGCCATCCGTTGAGGATGTACTGAAGGCGATCCAGAGTCTGAGACCGGGAAATGCACCGGGCAGAGATTATCTCCCAAGCGAAATGCTGAGGAAGAGTGGCGTTTGTGCGCAGACTGCCCTACATGACATCATAACAACAGTCTAGCCCACTGGACGGGTTCTGCAAGATTGAAGGGGGACCGCACAGACTGTAACAACTACAGGGTCATCTCACTCCTCAGTGTGCCAGGAAATATCTTGGCAAGGATTATTCGACATCGCCTTGCTAGGCACGCTGAGGAGAGGCTTGCGGAGCCCCAATACGGTTTCAGGAAAGGGCGGTCCTGCACAGATGCCATATTTTCTGTCCGTCTGCTACAGCAGAGGTGTAGGGAATTCCAACAAGACCTACATCTCCGCTTCATTGACCTGGTCAAGTCCTATGATACCATCAGTAGGCCTGGGCTCTGGGTTGTTCTTCGTGCTTTCGGAGTCCCTGACCCTCTGCTCATGCTCATTAAGGACCTTCATGATGGTGAGCGGGCCCGGATAAAACTACGTGGCCGGGAGTCTGAGCCATTCCCTGTACAACTTGGGGTGCGACAGGGATGTCCTCTGGCTCCAACATTATTTAACAACTATTTCGACCACGTAGTTCGTGAAGCCTTCAGTAGCTGTACCGGAGGAATTTCCATCTGGTACAGATACAATGCGACTGATCGATGCCCGGGTGCAGTCAAGAAATGGCTCCCTATTGGTTTAAATACGTTATGTATGCAGACGACCTGGTAATTGCAGCTCACTCAGAGGAGGAGTTGGAGGCGCTGCTGCTGAAACTGGAGCGTCCCACCAAGAGGTGGTGCCTTACCATCAGCCCCACCAAAACGAAGCACCTGCCTGGGTATTTTGTACCATTGGGTACTCCACCCCCACAACTCCCAATCGGTGATGGGCAGTTGTGGAGAGAGTGGAGAGTTTCTCATATCTGGGCAGTGTGCCTATGACCGGCTCCGGTTTAACAGCAGAGGTCTCACTCCGAATTAGTCGAGCGGCATTATCTTTTAATCGGTTGCGTAACGCTTTGTGGAAGCTTCCTGGTCTGTCGCTCCGCACGAAGCTTTGGGTCTTCTCGGCCACAGTCATTCCCTCCCTTCTCTACACTTGCAAAACGTAGACCCCCCTAATGGAACATCTTCGCCTGTTAGAAACATTTAGGCTGGCCTGCCTACGATCAATCCTGGGTTTAACCAGCAGGCTGGATTATGTGAGGAGCTCACAAATCCTGGAAAGATCTGGACAAAGTCCCATCGGTGAGCTCCTCCGGCAGGCAAGGCTGCGTTGGCTATGCCATGTAGCCCGCATGCCCAGCCACTGCATGCCTAAACAGCTTTTGTTCGGCCGGATCGAGGGGGCTGAACGGGTGCGGCACGGGCTAGAGAAGAGATGGAGTGATGTGGTACAGGAGGACGTGGAGCTGAGTGGACTTGCCGATGACTGGTACCAGCGGTGTCAAGATCGGCCTCTGTGGAGGAGGCTCGTGAAGGACGCTACTGGGCAGCTGAAGGCAGTCGTCCTCCAACAACAACGGAGGGTGGTGGAGCGACGCTCACAACAACGAGCGAAACGCCGGGTGGCTAAAGCACAGCAAGTTGGCACAGTAGGGGGCACAAGTGGATTATCAGCCAGTCATCTCAGTCAGTCGACCCGTGGCACCTGGGTCTGCCCCGTGACCTCCTGCCAGCGGGCGTTCGACACTTCACGTGGCCTCAAGGTGCACATAGCCTGGCACAAGCGTCGTGGTGACGTCACCGCCACCTAGTGGCGAATGGCGGTTGTTGTTGTGTGTAGGTGTGTTGGTAGGTGTGTGTGTACACCCCTCGTTTGTGTAGATGTGTGTCCGTGTGTGTAGGTGTGTAGTGTCGTGTGTATGTAGTGTCGTGTGTGTGTATGTGTAGTGGTGGTATTGACGTGCGCCGACTGTGACAGTGATGGATCACGGGGCGGCGCGGGGTGCGGGGTTGGGCACGCGTTGTGGGCGTGGTGTGGACGCGCGCGCCGGGAGTGACAGATGACGGGGCGGCGCGGCGTGGGTGGTGAGGCACGATGAGATGTGGGAAAAGAGGATCGTAGCCAGCGCCCAGCGATTGGTTGAATAAGTGGGTGCTCGCAGCGACGTCCGCAGGTGGGGTATAAAGGGGGACGCGCGAGAGCACTCGGGGAGAGTTACCCAGTTGAAGACCCGAAGACGGAGCTGAAGACCTAGTGCCCCGAGACCCCTAGTCCCGCCGTCCTTGTGGGGACCGGGGCCCTGTGTGGCTCGGAGGCGAGGCTGTGGGACCCGGGGTCCGACGCCCCCGTGGGTCGGGCTGGGGACCCACAGTCGAGACGGATACCCCGGGCAGGGAGTGTCCCGAGTAGCTCAGTGGCGTTAGTCGCCGAGTAGCTAAGTGGATGTTGGTCATCCGAGTAGCTCAGTGGCGTTAGTCGCCGAGTAGCTAAGTGGGTGTTTGTCACCCGAGATACAAAGTAGGTGTTAGTCACCTGTGAACGAGTTTGATAAAATAAAGAGTGTGTTACCCGTGAAGTCGTCTCCCGCCGAGTTACTACACTACAACTGGCGTCAGAAGTAAACCTGTCTTCAAAAAGTATGGACACGAGGAAGACTACCCGTACCCACGAGCGAGGTCGGGACGACGACGGCGTACCGGGGACACCAACCTCGGGAGGAGAGGACGAGGAGTTGCCGCCGATGCAGCACTTCGCGGTGATGGCCGACGCTCCGCTTGCCTCCGACACCAGCCTCCAAGATGCGCACTCCCGGTTGGCGGAGTTGCTACTCGCCGCCGCCGCTGTCTTGGCCGACATCTCCGTTCCGGCGAGCGGAAAAACGGCTGCGGGGTTGGTGGAGGAAGCGACGTTGGAGGAATCCCGCCAAAAGGCGCTTCGCGCCAAAAGTCTGGAAGTTGCCGCCGTTTTTGGGGGGCCGCCACCGATTGGCGGGAAAGACGGACGCCACGTGGCCGGACACCTCCGCTCAGCGCAGCCCACGTCATCAGCGCGCGCCGGAGCTCTCCATTTTGCGCCTGACAACCGAGCCGACATTTTACACAACTACAGCGGAGCGCGGGAAAATCTCTCCGACGTCGACGACGATCGGGTCCTCCAGCAAAGATTGCCCGCGCTGTCGGCGTTCAAGGCGGATGGGGGCGACTGGGGAGCCTTCCAACGAAGGTTCCTCGCTCATCAGGAGATGTCGGGGTGGTCCGACACCACTGCCCTGCGTGCGTTGCCAGCGATGCTTGACGACGACGCGCTTGCAGCCTTCACATCTGCTGCAAGGTCGTCCCGCTCTACGCTCCAGGCCGCACTACACCTGATGGCGAAGGTGTTCGGGCCGCCCTCCACGTGTCGCCACCAGTTCTACGATCGGCGGAAGGTGGCTGGAGAAACGACGCTCGCCTATCGCACGGCACTACTCGCCTTGGCGGACGCAGCTTTTCCCCGCATGGATAAGGAGGGGAAGGACGCCATGGTGACGGAGCAGCTGCTGGCGTTGGCCCACGAGTTGGGGGTCCCCATCAATGTGGCGGACGAGATGGATATCTGCTCCCTGGCGATCGCCACGAGCATTCACGCGTACGAGGTCCTCAAACGCAAGCCGGGGGTCGTCTGCAAATGGGCGGGGAACGCGGCACTGGCCGCCACGATCGCCGAACCTCAGCCAGCTGCGGATCAGGAGCAGGCCTTCGCTGCATCGCGTCCGGGGGAGTGGAGAACGGGAGGTCGTTCGCCCACACGTTCACCCCGCAAGCTGGAGCAACCGAAACCTACGACGTCCGTCGTCTGCTACAACTGCGGCCTTCGGGGTCACGTCGCAGCCGGGTGCCGGGCCCCGCGTCAGCGCGCCACAGGACCACGTCGGGACGACGACCAGGGCCACAAGTCATCCCAACAAAACCCGGCAAGTCGCGGCACCTCACACGTTCGGTCCACAAACACGGCACATTCGGGTCGCCGCTTGGCGGTGGGGGGTTCGCGGCTGGGTGCCGGGGGTTCATTTCGGCGAGGGGGGTCCGTACGCGGCCCGCAAGCAGTCGAGTGGTCCGAATTGGCCCACAGGATCGTGGCTGCGTCGGCGGGGTCGTCCGTGGTAACGGGGTTCATTGACGGGGTTGAGGTCCGGGTGCTTGTTGACACGGGTGCGTCGGCCACCATCATCTCGGACCTTATTTATAACATTCTTCCCGTCCAAAGTAGACCCCTTCTGCCAGTAGACGTGCCATTTTATGCGGCGAATGGGGGATCCCTGGGGATCATCGGCCAGATTCGGGCGACTATTTGCATTGGTGACATCAAATTGGCGGGCCCTATTTTTGTATCATCATCGCTGGCCGTTCCCTGTTTGCTAGGTACGGACTTTTTGTCCAAAATGCCCATCAAAATTCTTATAGATCAGGCCTGCATAGAGCTTCCGTCAGGTCGGCGGGTTGCGTTCTTGACGGGCCCTACAAAAATGCGCACGGTTTGTGCGACGGTGCAGGCGCTGGCAACTCACACTGTACGGGTGCCCCCGGGATCGCAAATGTTAGTACCCCTTCGGTTCAGGAAGCCACTCGAGGTGGGTGCGGAGGCACAGGGGGTGCTGTTGGGGCCGTCTAACAGGGCCAGAAGGGGCCTCGACTTAGCGGTTGCTCAAACCATGGTGAGAGGGGACAGTGAGCCGTTTGTAATGGTCCTGAATACGGGGTCGCGGCCGGCCGTAATTGCGCAGGGAACGGTGCTGGCTCACGCCGCGCCGCTACCCGTTGAGGAACGGCTCGTGGCTCAAGCAGATTTCACTGTCAAGTCGCATCCTCCAAGTGATGAGGGGACTGAGTGGTTGGACTCGTTGTGTGCCGGTTCTGCTAACTTGTCCGAGGTGCAATTGGGAGCATTGAGGGGTTTGCTACTCGAGTTTGCTGATGTGTTCAGCAAACATAAGTACGATATCGGCTGCACTGACCTGTTGCGCCACCACATAGCTACAGGGGACGCGGCCCCTATTCGTCAGAATCCCTTCCGGCTCAGCCCAGCCGAGAAGGAACATGTGCAATCGGCGGTTAATGATATGTTGGCGGCCGATATCATTTCGCCCTCTTCTAGTCCGTGGGGTGCTCCTATTGTTCTAGTAAAGAAACAGGACGGGTCCTTGCGGTTTTGTGTCGATTTCCGCCGCTTAAACAAAATCTCGATGGCGGATGCGTATCCGCTCCCCAGGATGGATGAGTCGCTGGATGCCTTGGCGGGAGCACAGTTTTTTTCCACACTCGATCTGCTTTCTGGATTTTGGCAATTGCCACTCGATAACGAGTCTAAACCTAAAACTGCTTTCCGGACACCTGGTGGCCTATTTGAATTCAACCGTTTGCCCATGGGCTTACATTCCGCTCCCGCCACGTTCCAGAGACTCATGGAATTGGTTTTGTCGGGCCTCCAATGGGATACCTGTTTGATTTATCTTGACGATATCATCGTCTTTAGTCGGACTTTCGAGGAGCACCTCCAGCGACTGAGAGCGGTGTTCCTCAGGATGCGTTCCGCTAAGCTTAAATTTAAACCGGCTAAATGTTTTCTGCTTCGGGAATCGGTCAGGTATTTGGGCCATATCGTGAGTCGTTCAGGGATCTCGACGGACCCTGCTAAGACGCATTGCGTCAGCTCATGGCCAACGCCAACCTCGGTCACGGAGGTTCGCAGTTTCATTGGTTTCGCCTCCTATTACCGTCGTTTTGTCAAGCAATTTGCCACCATAGCCAGGCCCCTGCACGCTTTGACGGCTAAGGGTGTGAGGTTTCACTGGGGGGCGGAAGAGGAGGCTGCGTTCTGCTCCCTTCGTGACGCCTTGGTGCAGGCTCCCCCCTTGTGTTACCCCGATTTCACACAACCGTTTTTGCTTGACACAGACGCCAGCAACACGGGTATCGGGGGGGTGCTCTCACAGGTGGTCGGGGGGGTTGAACGGGTGGTCGCCTACGGTAGTAGAGTTCTTTCCCCCGCCGAACAACGCTATTGCGTAACTCGTCGTGAATTGTTAGCGATTGTGTTTTTTACACAGCAATTCAGGCCGTATCTTTACGGCCGTCATTTTACGGTCCGTACGGACCATGCGGCTCTACAATACGCTATGCGCGTGGCACAGCCATCGGGCCAATTGTCCCGATGGTTGGAAGTCCTTCAGGACTACCAATTCACGACGATTTACCGCAAGGGATTGCGACACTCAAATGCGGACGCCTTGTCGCGGTTGCCTCCGTGCATGGACTGCACATGTTTGTTGGGATCGGCGCGGTGCAAACCCCCGGTCGCCGGCACCCCGGGAGTTGCGCTCGCCGCCTCTGACACCCCGGGAGAGGACGCCCCCACGGGGAGGGATTCGCTGTTGTCGTTGCCCCTCGTTGAGTGGGGCCGTCTCCAGATGTCCGACAGCTCCCTACTTACGCTACGTCGGAAAGTTGGCGCTCCCGAGCTAGGGGAGGCGCGGGTCGGTTCCTGGGTGTGCAGACAGGGCCCTTTGATGAAGTGGGACAACATGTCCCGGCGTCACGTGCTCGTTGTGCCTGTTGCTATGCGGGGTAGGGTTGTTCTGGCAGCTCATGAACGGCTCATGCATCTGGGTTTTCACAAAACGCTCGCCCTAATCCAGCGAGACTATTATTGGCCGGGGATGGGTAACGACGTGGCGAATATTCTTAAGGGATGCGTAGGGTGCGCCAAAAGGAAACCGCCACCATTGGCAGCTAATCCACCGCTGCAATCCATTCAGGTTTCGCGTATAAACGAATTGGTAGCGTTGGACATCTTGGGGCCCTTTCCGGCTACACCAAGGGGAAATAGGTTCCTGCTGGTTGGCGTGGAATACTTCACCCGATGGCCTATGGCATGGCCGCTCGCCAACCAGTCGGCTGCGGCGGTGGCGGACGCCTTTGTCCAGGGTTATGTTTTGGACAAGGGCGCCCCCGAACGCTTGCTGACGGATCAAGGAAAGAATTTTTCGAGCGTTTTGTTGCGCGAGGTGTGCGACCTGTTGGGTACAAAGAAAGTGCGTACTTCCCCCTACCACCCGCAGACTGACGGGATGGTTGAGCGTCTGAACAGGACGATTACGTCTATGTTGTGCCAACAGGTCTGCGACGATCAGGTTGATTGGGACTTACAGGTGCCGGGGGTACTCGCGGCCTATCGAATGGCCCCTCATGCGGCGACGGGGTTTTCCCCATTTTTTCTTATGTATGGGCGGGAGGCCGATCCGGCCATGGACGTCCAACTGGGGATTTCCCAGCCACGTGCAAAATCTAAATTGGCAGACCACATCAAATTTAATATCGCCAAATTGACTGAAGCGCGGGAGGCGGCGAGGTTGAATTCGCGGTCGCGGCAAATTGCGAACGAGAGATTGCATGAGCGGAGGGTGCATACGCATGATTGGAAACCGGGCGATAAGGCCTGGCTGCATTGTCCACATGCACCGTTGGCTACGTCCCCCAAGTTGTTGAGACCTTGGAGGGGACCGGTGGAAATTGTGCGGGTTGCACGACCCCAGAGTATACAGATTAAATGGGGGAAACGCCGTTGGTATGTGCACCCCTCCCGACTGAAGCCCTATGCGGCACCGTGTGACCCCGTTCTGTGCCGTGACGACCGGGCGTGTGATGTGACCGTCGACTCGGGGAGGGAGGTGTCGCAGGCTGATCCTCACGTGTCTCCACCTGACCCACCCCCAGGTGCCTCGGGCTTGACGGCTGCTGACCGTCGGGAGCCTGAACCCCGGGGCACGTACGGGTCCTCGATGCCTGGCCGATGTCTTCCTGAACCGCCGGCACCACCGGACGTTCAACCGCGTCTGGTGCCGTATGACGGACCGGCAAGGCGGACTCGGGCTAGGGCTCAACAATTTTCATGAAGACGTTTTTTTCTCTACACCGAGCTCGCCCGGTGTTCCCCTCTGCCGGGGTATTGTCCCGTTGTAGGGACGCTCGGAAAGAAGGGGACACCGCACGAGTCGAAAGAAAAAAAAAAAAATTTTGTCCATTTATTTTCCTTTCTGCATACACATTGCTATTGTCACTCGCCGGTTTGTATATATTGTTCTATTGTCGCGGTGGCATTGGTTGATGGTTGCGGATGGTAGTGTTCGCGTCGTGTTGTGTTGTTACGTTAGTTGTTGTTCTTGTTGTTGTGTTGTGTTACGGGGCACACAGGGCGGTTTGTATATTTTTATAGCAGCCGGGTCGGCTGCGAGCTATGTGGTAGGGGGTGATGTAGTGGTGGTATTGACGTGCGCCGACTGTGACAGTGATGGATCACGGGGCGGCGCGGGGTGCGGGGTTGGGCACGCGTTGTGGGCGTGGTGTGGACGCGCGCGCCGGGAGTGACAGATGACGGGGCGGCGCGGCGTGGGTGGTGAGGCACGATGAGATGTGGGAAAAGAGGATCGTAGCCAGCGCCCAGCGATTGGTCGAATAAGTGGGTGCTCGCAGCGACGTCCGCAGGTGGGGTATAAAGGGGGACGCGCGAGAGCACTCGGGGAGAGTTACCCAGTTGAAGACCCGAAGACGGAGCTGAAGACCTAGTGCCCCGAGACCCCTAGTCCCGCCGTCCTTGTGGGGACCGGGGCCCTGTGTGGCTCGGAGGCGAGGCTGTGGGACCCGGGGTCCGACGCCCCCGTGGGTCGGGCTGGGGACCCACAGTCGAGACGGATACCCCGGGCAGGGAGTGTCCCGAGTAGCTCAGTGGCGTTAGTCGCCGAGTAGCTAAGTGGATGTTGGTCATCCGAGTAGCTCAGTGGCGTTAGTCGCCGAGTAGCTAAGTGGGTGTTTGTCACCCGAGATACAAAGTAGGTGTTAGTCACCTGTGAACGAGTTTGATAAAATAAAGAGTGTGTTACCCGTGAAGTCGTCTCCCGCCGAGTTACTACACTACATATGTAACGGTAGTGTAGCGGTTAGCGCTTTGCTGCGCTATGAACCCGGCGATCCGGGTTCGATTCCCG
>NC_136314.1:9381503-9529003 GCF_964198595.1 Lampetra fluviatilis
CCACTAACCCACTCACCCACTCACTCACTCACTCACCCACTCACTCACCCACTCACACACTCACTCACTCACCCACTCACTCACTAACCCACTCACCCCTCACTCACCCACTCACTCACTCACCCACTCACCCACTCACTCACCCACTCACTCACTCACTCACCCCCTCACTCACCCACCCACCCACTCACTCACCCACCCACTCACTCACTCATCCACCCACCCACCCACTCACCCACCCACTCACTCACTCACTCACCCACTCATTCACTCACTCACCCACACACTCACCCACCCACTAACCCACTCACCCACTCACTCACTCACTCACCCACTCACTCACCCACTCACACACTCACTCACTCACCCACTCACTCACTAACCCACTCACCCCTCACTCACCCACTCACTCACTCACTCACCCACTCACCCACTCACTCACCCACTCACCCACTCACTCACTCACCCACTCACTCACCCACCCACCCACTCACTCACCCACCCACCCACTCACTCACTCACCCACCCACCCACCCACTCACCCACTCACTCACTCACTCACCCACTCACTCACCCACTCACCCCTCACTCACCCACTCACTCACCCACTCACTCACTCACCCACTCACTCACTCACTCACCCACACACTCACCCACCCACTAACCCACTCACCCACCCACCCACTCACTCACCCACTCACTCACTCACCCACCCACTCACCCACCCACTCACTCACCCACTCACTCACTCACCCACTCACCCACTCACCCACTCACCCACTCACTCACTCATCAGTCAATCTCTTTTCCAGCAAGTGCCACTCACTCACTCACCCCTCACTCATCAGTCTATCTCTTCTCTCGTCAGTGCCCGCCCGTTCAGCTCCGTCTATCGGGTCAAACAGAAGCTGCTTGGGCAAGCGGTGGGTGGCCGTGCGGGCGGCGTGACCCAGCCAACGCAGCCTCGCTTCGGAGATGAACTCACCGATGGGACTGTGTGCAAATCTTTCCCTACAGTCTGTTAAGGCTATACGGGGGATCTTTGTCTTTGTTGTTGTATGTATCTGTGAGTTTGTATGTGTGTGAATGTGTGTATGTATGTATGTATCTGTGTGTATCTCCTGCCAGCGGGCGTTCGACACATCACGTGGCCTCAAGGTGCACATGGCCTGGCACAAGCATCGTGGTGACATCACCGCCACTTAGTGGCGAATGGCGGTTGTTCTTGTGTATGTGTGTGTATGTGTATGTAAGTGTATGTATGAGTATGTGAGTCTGTATGTATGTGTGTATGTGTCTACATGTATGTGTGGGTGAGTATGTATGTGTGTGTATGTATCTGTGTGTATGTATGTATGTGTGAATCTGTGTGAGTCTGTGTATGTATGTGTGTATGTGGGGAGCGGTAGTGTAGTAGCAGTTAACGCTATGCTGCACTACGAACCCGGCGACCCGAGTTCGATTCCCAATACTGGTGACGATTATATTTTCTGAACCGGTCCTGGGCCTCCCCTAGGTCGACTCAGCCTCAAATGAATACCTGGCGTTTGTGCACAGACTGCACTACATGACATCATAACAACAGTCTGGACCACTGGATGGGTTCTGCGGGATTGGAAGGATGCCCTGGTGGTCCCCCTCTTTAAGAAGGGGGACCGCACAGACTGTAACAACTACAGGGGCATCTCACTCCTCAGTGTGCCGGGAAAGGTCCTGGCAAGGATTATTCAACATCGCCTTGCCAGGCACGCTGAGGAGAGGCTTGCGGAGCCCCAATGCGGTTTCAGGAAAGGGCGTTCCTGCACAGATGCCATATTTTCTGTCCGTCTGCTACAGCAGAGGTGTAGGGAATTCCAACAAGACCAACATCTCTGCTTTATTGACCTGGTCAAGGCCTATGATACCATCAGTAGGCCTGGGCTCTGGGTTGTTCCTCGTGCTTTAGGAATCCCTGACGCCTGCTCACGATTATTAAGGACCTTCATGATGGTGAGCGGGCCTGGGTAAAACGACGTGGCCGGGAGTTCGGGCCATTCCCTGTTCACCTTCGGGTGCGACAGGGATGTCCTCTGGCTCCCACATTATTTAACATCTATTTCGACCAAGTAGTTCGTGAAGCCTTCAGTAGCTGCACCGGGGGAATTTCCATCTGGTAAAAAAGCGATAGGTCCACTGGGAGGCTGATCGATGCCCGGGTGCGATCAAGGGATGGCTCCCTATTGGTCAACCACGTTATGTATGCCGATGATCTGGTAATTGCTGCTCACTCAAAGGAGGAGTTGGAGGCGCTGCTGCTGAACCTGGAGCTTGCCACTAAGAGGTGGGCCTTACCATCAGCCCCACCAAAACTAAGCACCTGTCTGGGTATTTTGTACCATCGGACACTCCACCCCCTCAACTCCCAATCGGTGATGGGGCAGTTGTGGAGAGAGTGGAGAGCTTCCCATACCTTGGCAGTGTGCTCATGACTGGCTCAGGTTTGGCAGCGGAGGTCTCACTCTGAATCAGTCGAGCGGCAATATCTTTTCATCGGTTGCGTAATGCTGAGTGGTCTGTCGCTCCGCACGAAGCTTCAGGTCTTCTCGGCTACAGTCATTCCCTCCCTTCTCTACCCTTGCGAAACGTGGACCCCCCTAATGGAGCATCTTCGCCGGTTAGAAACATTTAGGCTGGCCTGCCTACGATCCATCCTGGGTTTAACCAGGCTGGATTGTGTGAGGAGCTCACAGATTTTGGAAAGATCTGGACAAAGTCCCATCAGTGAGCACCTCCTGCAGGCAAGGCTGCGTTGGCTGGGCCATGTAGCCCGCATGCCCAGCCACCGCATGCCTAAACAGCTTTTGTTTGGCCGGATCGAGGGGGCTAAACGGGCGTGGCACGGGCTAGAGAAGAGATGGAGTGACGTGGTAAAGGAGGATGTGGAACTGAGTGGACTTGCCGGTGACTGGTACCAGCGGTGTCAAGATCCACCTCTGTGGAGGAGGCTCGTGAAGGACGCTACTGGGCAGTTGGAGGCAGTCGCCCTCCAACAACAACGGAGGGCGGAGGATCGACGCTCACAACAACGAGTGGAGTGCCGGGTGGCTAAAGCACAGCAAGTTAGCACAGTAGCGGGCACAGGTGGTGCATCAGCCAGCCATCTCGGTCATCTCAGTCAGTCGACCCGTGGCACCTGGGTCTGCCCCATGACCTCCTGCCAGCGGGCGTTCGACACTTCACGTGGCCTCAACGTGCACATGGCCTGGCACAAGCGTCGTGGTGACGTCACCACCACTTAGTGGCGAATGGCGGTTGTTGTTGTGTGTGTTTATATGTGTGTGTATATGTGTGTATGTGTGTGTATGTGTGTGTGTATGTGTGTATGTGTGTGTATATGTGTGTGTGTATGTATGTGTGTATATGTGTGTGTGCGTGTATGTGTATATGTGTGTGTATGTGTGTATGTGAGTGCGTGCTTGTCTGCTCGGCTCTCTATTTACATGCTGCATTAATAATGAAACTGCGCCTCTCATGTTTTATGAATCCGCTGTCACAATGAGACGGGTTTAGGGAGCGCTCCCCATTGTCAATCCTCGCTCTCTCCCTCCCTCTCCCTCCCTCTCCACTCGCTCTCTCATTCACTCTCCACTCGCTCTCTCCACTCGCTCTCCACTCGCTCTCTTTTTCTTACGATCAGAGGAAACAAGAAGATGCTCGGTGTAGTCGGCACATTGCTTCGTTCATCATTTCGGTTTTTTTTATTTTGCTTTTTTAATGCTTTGCTTTATGTAACCCCCCTACCCCCTTTTTAAATGAAAGATTTCACCAAAGATTTTACGTTCTGCTCTCCTCCTTCTTATTACCCCTTCCCTCTCTCTGTGCCCCCCCTCTACCCCCTCTCTTTACCCCCCCTCTCTACCCCCTCTCTCTGCCCCCCCTCTCTCTCTCTCTACCCCCCTCTCTCCCTATCCTGTGTCTATGTTCCCCCCGTTTTCTATGTACATATTTGTAAAACAATTTTTTACTACGCTCTCTCCCTCCCTCTCCACATCCCTCGCTCCATCTCCCTCGCCTCGCTCTCTCAATCTCTCACCTCCCTCTCTCTCTGTCCATCTCCCCAGCCCCCCCCTCGCTCTCGCCTGTAGCTCTATAAACTAAGCTGTGGAAAATTGCGTATCGACCTCGCGCGCTCATTCACGCGCCCCTTAGCAGCACCGCATCTCTGCGTGTCTCTGTGTGTCTCTGTGTGTCTCCCCGCGTGTCTCCCCGCGTGTCTCTGTGTGTCTCTGCGTGTCTCTGTGTGTCTCTGCGTGTCTCTGCGTGTCTCTGTGTGTCTCCCCGCGTGTCTCGCCCTGTCCCCCCCCCCTTGTGTCTCTCCACGTGTCTCTCCGTGTCTGTGTCTCTCCACGTGTGTCTATGTCTCTCTGAGTGTCTCAGTGTGTCTCCCTCTGTCTCTCCACGTGTCTCTCTGTGTTTCTCTGCGTGTGTCTCTGTCTCTCTGCGTGTCTCTCCGTGTCTGTGTCTCTCCACGTGTGTCTCTGTCTCTCTGCATGTCTCCGTGTGTCTCTCTCTGTCTCTCCACGTGTATCTCTGTCTCTCCGCGTGTCTCTCTGTGTCTGTGCCTCTCCACGTGTCTCTCTGCGTGTCTCCACGCGTCTCTCTGTGTCTCTCTTCGCGTGTTTTTCTGTCTCTCTGCGTGTCTCCACGTGTCTCTCTGTGTCTCTGTGCGTGTGTCCACGTGTCTCTCTGTGTCTCTCTTCGCGTGTGTCTCTGTCTCTCTGCGTGTCTCCACGTGTCTTTCTGTGTCTCTCTTCGCGTGTGTCTCTGTCTCTCTGCGTGTCTCCACGTTGTCTTGTGGGGGCCGCTCCCCGTGAGCGTGCGGGTCGCGACGTCCACCCCTCCACTCCCCCTCCTCCTCTTCAGCCGCCTCTCGCCGGGCCCCCCCCTCCCGCCGATGGGGTGACCGGCCCCCCCGCGCCAGAGGGACATGGCTAAGCGGCTCGTAGCTGTACCCACGGCGTCCCGCGGACGCTGTGAAAGTCGGAGGGAGTTGGACGAGCGAAAGCCTCGCTTATCACTGCCTCGTAGCAGCACTCGCTGGCATCACACGGAGGCTGCGAGCGGCTCGAGGAGGCAGGACGGCAGGGAGTGGGTCTTGACGGCCCGGAGGTTGAAGACAACTAACCTCAATCGTCCCGGGGCTCCCACCTTTATACTCTAAATTTCAAAGGCGTCGCGTTGCGCAGCCAATCACGTGCCTACCTTTCGATTCACGACTGATGCCCCGCCCTCACCTGGAGCGTCCGTTTCGCCTCCACCCATCGGTTGTCTTTTACTCTTTCCGCCCCTTACCCATTGCTCTCCCGTGCCCAGTAGTTTGAGCCCTCGGTTTTGCTCTTTACGCCTAATATTCTACCCTCCGTCCTCCCCCCAATGTCACATTCATAGACACATTTATAAACAACAACAACAAAAACCGACTGATTCTGGGTGAGACCTCTGCTGTCAAACCGGAGTCGGTCATGAGCACACTGCCCAGGTATGGGAAACTCTCCACTCTCTCCACAACTGCCCCATCACCGATTGGGAGTTGTGGAGGTGGAGTGCCTGATGGTACAAAATACCCAGGCAGGTGCTTCGTTTTGGTAGGGCTGATGGTAAGGCCCCACCTCTTAGTGGCACGCTCCAGTTTCAGCAGCAGCGCCCCCAACTCCTCCTTTGAGTGAGCGGCAATTACCAAATCATCGGCATACGTAACGTGGTTGACCAATAGGGAGCCATCCCTTGACCGCACCCGGGCATCGATCAGCATCCCATTGTATATGTACCAGATGGAAATTCCTCTGGTACAACCATCAAAGGCTTCACGAACTACGTGGTCGAAAAATATGATAAATAATGTGGGAGCCAGGGGACATCCCTGTCGCACACCAAGGTGAACAGGGAATTGCTCCAACTCCCAGCCACGGAGTTTTACCCGGTCCCACTCACCATCATGAAGGTCCTTAATGATCGTGAGCAGAGGGTCAGGGACTCTGAAAGCACGGAGAACAACTCAGAGACCAGGCCTACTGATGGTATCATAGGCCCTGACCAAGTCAATAAAGCAGAGATGTAGGTCTTATCGGAATTCCCTACACCTCTGCTGTCGCAAACGAACAGAAAATATAGCATCTGTGCAGGATCGCCCTTTCTTGAAACCACATTGGGACTCCGCAAGCCTCTCCTCAGCATGCCTGGCAAGGCGATGTTGAATAATCCTTGCCAGGACCTTTCCCGGCACACTGAGGAATGAGATGCCCCTGTCGTTGTTACAGTCTGTGCGGTCCTCCTTCTTAAAGAGGGGGACCACAAGGGCATCCTTCCAATCCTGCGGAACCCGTCCAGTGTTCCAGACTGTTATTATGATATCATGTAGGGAAGTCTGTGCACAAATGTCACCCTCCCTCATCATTTCGCTTGGGAGATCATCTCTGCCCGGTGCCTTTCCTGGTCTCAGACTCTGGATCACCTTTCGTACTTCCTCAACAGATGGCACCTCAGCCAGCCACTCACAGGGGGCGACTTCTTCCAATACTTGAGGCACCGCAGCCTCAGCAGTGTTATCGTAGGAGACCCCCTCCCCAGGACCTCACAGAAATGCTCAGCAAATCTGCAAACCTGTTCCTGGGGGTCAGAGATTGGATCACCCTTTTTTCCCCTAATGATGGTAATAGGTATGGTGCTGCAGTTTACTTTTTTGATGGATTTAAATAGAGATTTGTGATCGCGGGCCATTGAGGCAGACTCCATCTCCTCAACAACTCGCGACCACCACCCATACTTGCAGCGCCTCATGGCTCTCCGACCCTCTGAGCGAAGGCTGCAGTAAACCTCCTCATTCTCTGACGTGGGATGCTGTAGACGATGAGAGTGAGCCTGTCGCTTTTTCTCAGCCATCCTGAACACCTCCTCTTGTCAGCCAGGGTATCTGGGGAGGTCTGCACCGCGTACCCAAAGCAGCCATTACAGCTGCATGAGCCACAGTCCTTAACCTCGCCCATTTACCCTCGACATCTAAAAAAGTGGGGGACGATGCCAACCCCAGCCGCAAGCGATGATGAAATTCTCACTTGTAACTTTCTTCAGCGAGCTGAGACCAGGCAACCTTAGGTTTGAATGCGGTCCTGGGTGTACACCCACCACCGGAGTGGGAGAATGGCAGGCGCATCTTACAGATGACAAGTCGATGGTCAGATGGCAGATCAGTTCCATGGTCGGTCCTGGTGTCAAGGACATGGGCCCGTATCCGCTGTTCCGTCACTATGTAGTCCTGCATATGTTCTTGCTTGGACCTGGCATGCATCCATGATGTGGTGTGAATGCGCCGATGCCGGAAGAGCGTGTTGGTAATTTCAAGCCCATGGGCTGCACAAAAATCTAGCAGCCTCTTACCGGTGTTATTGAACTGATCTGACCCATGCCTTCCAATCACTCCAGACCAGGTGCCAGCATCATCACCAACTCGGGCATTGAAGTCACCCAACAAGATAACTCTATCCCGAGGAAACAATTTCAGCTAGCACCTGTGACAGGAGGTCATAGAAGGCAACTGACTCATCAGCCTTGCCTGCATCCATCCACGAATGTTCGTCTTCGGTGAGGGCATAAGTAACCACGACCACCACTCCTCGCCTCTGGTTGATAGGAAGGCGAGCTCAAAGTAGACTGGGGCTTACAGCTTCCCACACCTCATCACCACCCTCCCATGCCCCCTTTATTCTTTTGTTCAGAAGAAGAACCACACCCTGTTGTTTGGCAGTCTCCTGCCCCGAGTAGAGGACTGTCCACCCCTCATGGTGGCAGGAGCCAGAGCCGGTCCACCGGACCTCCTGAATACCACAGGCATCCAGGCGGTACTGTTCCAGCTCTCGACAGAGGAGTGGCAGCCTCTCCTCCTCAGAGAGTGTTCGAACATGCCATGTGGCTATCCGTAGTGGCTTTCTGTTGTTTCTGGAGGAGCCCCGAGGGTAAAGATTAAATTTCCTGGCTCCGCCAAATGGGGTTTGGCCAGTAGACGTCATAGACGCCTGTCCCCCCGGGGCCTCCGGCACAAGCTTATTAATTATATTTTTTTTTACGTGGTAATTTATTTAAGGTGGAGGGGTTACCAGCCCCTCGCACCCGTCCAAATCTCCCATTTAGCCGCTGTGTTGGTTACAAACGCCCTGAGTGGAAAGGTAAATCGGAATTGGCCCTCCCCCCCACAGCTCTGTCCACGACAACGTTGCCCGTCCGGAACCACGAGGAGGTAGGGGGTTGTAATTGCCGTAGACACACTCATAGACATATACATATACACACTCGTAGACACGCGTAGACACATCCATGGACACACTCGTAGGCACACACATAAACACACTCGTAGATACACTCGCTCATTCACACATTCAGGCACCCACTTCACACACTGAATCATCGACGCATTCAGTCGTTCACACACTCACTCACTCATGCTCACTCACTCACCCGTACATTAAACGATTCTCTCACACACACACCCCATCACAGATTCATTCTCACACATACACTCATTCACACACAAAGACTAAGATCCCCGTGTAGCCTTAACAGATTGTTGGGGCAAGTGCTGTCAGTGAGCAGCACACGAGGGGGTGTGTGGCCAGCACCACGCCTGGCCGCCTTTGTCTGCCTAGTGGCGATGTTAACACGCGTCTCTGTGTGAGCCTACGGGTCTCTGTGTGAGTCTACGGGTCTCTGTAGGAGTCTACGGGTCTCTGTGTGAGTCTACGGGTCTCTGTCTAGTGAGTATATGGGTCTCAGTATGAGTCTACGGGTTTCTGTCTAGTGAGTCTACGGTCTCTGTGTGAGTCCACTGATCTATGTGTGAGTTTACTGGTTTTTGTGTGAGTTTTCGGATCTCCGTGTGAGTCTACGGGTCTCTGTGTGAGTCTACGGGTCTTTGTGTGAGTCTATGGGTCTCTGTGTGAGTCTATGCGTTTGTGTGCGAGTTTGTAGGTCTTCAATGGGACACCCAGATCCATGGCTTGAACCCAGGATCTTAGCGGTCTAGGCTTGAATGTTTCTGACAAGGTCATTATGAACCCCCTGGGAGAAGCCCAGACCCAGGGCCTGAACACAGGGTCTTAGCGGTACAGGCTTGAATGTCTCTGACAAGGTCATTATGAACCCCCTGAGAGAAACCCAGGCCCAGGGCTTGAACCCAGGGTTTTAGCAGTGAAGACTCAGCGTCTCTGACACAGCCATTATGAACCCCCTGGGAGAGAGAGCGAGTGAGACGGCGATAAAGATGCTTTGGCAGCCTCGGGGATTGGACTTCTCCCCCCCCCATCACACCCGCATTGATTTCAGCTCATGTCCTCGACGCGGCCATTATGAGACCCCTGTTGATAAAGGACAACCCACGGTGAGATGGAAGGGTTCAGGTGGACAGCCGTGAGATACCACGAGATAGAGAGAGACAGAGACAGAGAGAGAGGCAGAGACAGAGATAGAGATGAGTTTCACCATCACCATCACCTCCTCGACATCTGGGAAAAAGAGCTTTATGGCTCATCGGATTCCTCCAGCACAAATAACTATTATGATGTTTATTCTTCATCATCAGAGTGGCCACCACCACTAACCACCACTGTTGCTGGTGAGATAACTGACCTGGGATTCGGGATTGGGCAGATTGTTATGATGATGATTATTATTATTTAGAGGCGTTGGCTGCTTTAAATGTCCACATGATAAGCCACTTTCGTTGAGCTCTCATTTGTGACAGGCGTGTCGCTTCTGAAAATGAGTTAATATCTCAGTGGGCTTAACCTGGTAAGATAAAGAAAATAGTTTCGCTTCATTTGTTTATATTTTCTTTTTTGTTGAGATTTACAATCCTTGTGTTTGTACTGCTTGTTGTTGTGACGTTCTGACCCCGTGCCCCGAGCGGAACTCTGTTAAACAAAGAGCTTCACAGCTCATCGGATTCCTCCTGCAGCATAAATACAGATTCTGTACTCATCCTACTGTGGATAATGGCTGATGACAATACAGTTCTTCCCCGGTTTACGTCGGGGATGCGTTCCTGAAAGGTGCGATGGGCGCCGAGGTGGCTAGGAGATGTTAACTACCTCGCCTGGTCTACAGGAGGTCGTGGGTTCGATCCCGACCCTGACGCCTGCTGCTGCTGTATATTTGTAGTTTGCGTGTCTCTCTCTCCCTGTAGAGATGTTAACTACCTCGCCTGGTATACAGGAGGTCGTGGGTTCGATCTCGACCCTGACGCCAGCTGTATATTTGGAATTTGCGTGTCTCTCTCTCTCCCTGTAGAGATGGTAACTACCTCGCCTGGTCTACAGGAGGTCGTGGGTTCGTGTCTTTCTCTTCCCCCGTGGTAGCGTGGACTTGTGCTCCAGGCCCTCCGGGTCTCCCCCCCACATTGAGCATCAGCGTCACGCGTTCAGAGAGTTATTCGGCTGCTGATACATTTCCACGTGATGATGATGATGATATCAGCCTCCTACTGGAGCTATCGTTTGTGATTGCAGCGAGGTCGCTTCTGAGCCACACCGCTCAGTGGGGCCTTGCAGCTGATAACATCAAATACAAAATGGGGTTTTTACTTTAGTTGAGATGATCGAAACGACGTAAAGTCAAAGCGATGTACAGGACAGGTGGTGGTGGTGGTGGTGGAGGAGGTGGTGGAGGTGGTGGTGGTGGTGGAGGTGGTGGTGGTGGTGGTGGAGGTGGTGGTGGTGGTGGTGGAGGTGGTGGTGGAGGTGATGGTGGTGGTGGTGGTGGAGGTGGTGGTGGTGGTGGAGGTGGTGGTGGTGGAGGTGGTGGTGGTGGAGGTGGTGGTGGTGGTGGTGGAGGTGGTGGTGGAGGTGGTGGTGGAGGTGATGGTGGTGGTGGTGGTGGAGGTGGTGGTGGAGGAGGTGATGGTGGTGGTGGTAGTGGAGGTGGTGGTGGTGGTGGAGGTGGTGGTGGTGGAGGTGGTGGTGGAGGTGATGGTGGTGGTAGTGGTGGAGATGGTGGTGGTGGTGGTGGTGGAGGTGGAGGTGGTGGTGGTGGTGGAGGTGGTGGTGGAGGTGGTGGTGGTGGTGGTGGAGGTGGTGGTGGAGGTGGTGGAGGCGAATGCGAAAGATGAAGAGGCGACGGATAACGGGAGAGGAAGGAGAGACGATGTCCCTTGTCAGCGACGTGAGTTGGGGGTGGAGGCGACGCTGATCGGGTCCCAGCGGTGTCGGTAACAAGGTGAGGACGTGTGTGCGAAACGACGTACAACGGGGGGAGGCGTTCATCCGGGTACTGCTGGCACTGTGTGTGGGTGTCTGTGGGGAGCGGTGGGTGTAGTGGTTAGCGCTACGCCACGCTACGAACCCGGCGACCCGAGTTCGATTCCCGCTCACGGCCACCAACATCAACAGCGACGATTATCTGAACTTGTTCTGGGCCTCCCCTAGGTCGACTCGACCTCAAACATCGCCACTAGGGGAGACAAAGGCGGCCGGGCGTAGTGGTGGCCACCCACCTCGTGTGCCGTGTCGGCCTTCATGGGTGCCACTCGCTAACAACACTTGCCCCAACAGTCTGCATAGGCTATACGGGGGATCTTTGTCTTTGTGTGTGTATATATAGGATGGAGTGGTGGCGCAGTGGTTAGCGCATTGCGCTACGCGAACCAGGCGACCTAAGTTCAATTTTCTTAGGGGCGGAGAAAGGGGGGCGGGGGGGGAGGGGGTGGAGGAGGGGGAGGAGGGGTGGAGGGGGAGGGGGTGGAGGAGGAGAGGGATGGGGTGGAGGAGGAGAGGGAGGGGGTGGAGGAGAGGGAGGGGGTGGAGGAGGAGGAGGGGGAGGGGTGGAGGAGGGGGCGGGGGTGGAGGAGAGGGAGGGGTGGAGGAGGGGAAAAGGAGGGGTAGAGGAGAGGGAGGGGGTGGAGGAGAGGGAGGGGTGGAGGAGGGGGAGGGGGCGTCACGGAGCGGGGGATTTGCGTGGAGGCGGTGGAAGGGGGTGGGTCGCGTGGGTACCGAGCGCTTGATTGGAAATCGCGCCTGAATTGGATTCGCGGCGGAGTTTAATGGAGTTTTAGGAGAGAGAAGAGAGGGAATGAGAGGGAGCGGGAGAGAGGATGGGGGTGGGGGGAGAAATGTGTGGGGGTTGGGGGGGCATGGGATGGAGGGGCGAGGGGGGAGGGGAGAAGCAGGGGGAGAGATAACGAGACGCGATATGGATTCGGAATAGAAATGGGAGAAGTGAGAGGATTAAGAAAGAGAGTGGGGAGGGAGAGAGACCACGGAAGGGGAAGAGTTAATAGGGGAGAGTTAATAGGGGAGAGTTAATAGGGGAGAGTTAATAGGGGAGAGTTAATAGGGGAGAGTTAATAGGGGAGAGATGATGGGGAGAGGGGAGAGTGGAGATCGGGGACAGCGAGGAGAATGTAGAAGGGAGAGAGCGAGGGGAGAGTGAGGGGAGAGTGAAGGAGGGGAGAGTGTGGGGAGAGTGAGGGGAGAGTGAGGGGAGTGAGAGTGAGGGGAGAGTGAAGGAGGGAGAGTGAGGGGAGAGTGAGGGGAGAGTGAGGGGAGTGAGAGTGAGGGGAGAGTGAAGGAGGGGAGAGTGTGGGGAGAGTAAAGTGGAGAGTGAGGGGAGAGTAAAGTGGAGCTTACAGGGCCCTCAGCGCTCATGTCACGGGACGCGGCCTCTGCGCAGCTCGCAGTGGCATCTACAGCGTCATCATCTGCAGCGTCATCATCTACGTCATCATCTACAGCGTCATCATCTACGTCATCATCTACGTCATCATCTACAGTGGCATCTACAGCGTCATCATCTGCAGCGTCATCTTCTACGTCATCATCTACAGCGTCATCATCTACGTCATCATCTGCAGCGTCATCATCTACGTCATCATCTACAGCGTCATCATCTACGTCATCATCTGCAGCGTCATCATCTACGTCATCATCTACAACGTCATCGTCTACGTCATCATCTACAGTGTCATCATCTACGTCATCATCTACAGTGTCATCATCTACAACGTCATCATCTATAACGTCATCATCTACAACGTCATCATCTACAGCGTCATCACATCATCATTAGCATCAACATCATCATCATCCTTAACAGCAGCATCCACTTCCACATCATCAGCTGTGTATCCACCATCTCCCACTCTCTCTCCATCTCACTCCCCCCCTCATCCAATCTCTCACTCACTTTCCACGTCTCTCTCTCTCTCACTCTCCCCACCTCTCTCCCCAACTCTCTCCCCATCTCTCTCCCCAACTCTCTCCCCATCTCTCTCCCCAACTTTCTCCCCATCTCTCTCCCCAACTCTCTCCCCATCTCTCTCCCCAACTCTCTCCCCATCTCTCTCCCCAACTCTCTCCCCATCTCTCTCCCCAACTCTCTCCCCATCTCTCTCCCCAACTCTCTCCCCATCTCTCTCCCCAACTCTCTCCCCATCTCTCTCCCCAACTCTCTCCCCATCTCTCTCCCCAACTCTCTCCCCATCTCTCTCCCCAACTCTCTCCCCATCTCTCTCCCCATCTCTCTCCCCATCTCTCTCCCCAACTCTCTCCCCATCTCTCTCCCCAACTCTCTCCCCATCTCTCTCCCCAACTCTCTCCCCATCTCTCTCCCCAACTCTCTCCCCATCTCTCTCCCCAACTCTCTCCCCATCTCTCTCCCCAACTCTCTCCCCATCTCTCTCCCCAACTCTCTCCCCATCTCTCTCCCCAACTCTCTCCCCATCTCTCTCCCCAACTCTCTCCCCATCTCTCTCCCCAACTCTCTCCCCATCTCTCTCCCCAACTCTCTCCCCATCTCTCTCCACAACTCTCTCCCCATCTCTCTCCCCAACTCTCTCACTTTCTCTCCCCATCTCTCTCCCCAACTCTCCTACACTCTCTCCCCATCTCTTTCCCCATCTCTCTCCCCATCTCTCTCCCCATCTCTCTCCCCATCTCTCTCCCCATCTCTCTCCCCAACTCTCTCCCCATCTCTCTCCCCATCTCTCTCCCCATCTCTCTCCCTCACTCTCCCCAACTCTCTCCCCAACTCTCTCCCTCACTCTCCCCAACTCTCTCCCCAACTCTCTCCCCATCTCTCTCCCCATCTCTCTCCCCATCTCTCTCCCCATCTCTCTCCCCAACTCTCTCCCCATCTCTCTCCCCAACTCTCTCCCCAACTCTCTCCCCATCTCTCTCCCCATCTCTCTCCCTCACTCTCCCCAACTCTCTCCCCATCTCTCTCCCCATCTCTCTCCCCATCTCTCTCCCTCACTCTCCCCAACTCTCTCCCCATCTCTCTCCCCAACTCTCCCACACTCTCTCCCCATCTCTTTCCCCATCTCTCTCCGCAACTCTCTCCCCATCTCTCCCCAACTCTCTCACTTTCTCTCCCCATCTCTCTCCCCAACTCTCCCACACTCTCTCCCCATCTCTTTCCCCATCTCTCTCCCCATCTCTCTCCCCATCTCTCTCCCTCACTCTCCCACACTCTCTCCCCATATCTCTCCCCATCTCTCTCCCCAACTCTCCCACACTCTCTCCCCATTTCTCTCCCCACCTCTCTCCCCATCTCTCTCCTCCTCTCTCCCCATCTCTCTCCTCTACTCTCCCCACCTCTCTCCTCCGCTCTCCCCATCTCTCTCCCTCTCGTACCCATCTCATATTCCCGCTCGCTCTGCAAACAGCGGCCACGTGATGTTCGCGTGCGCGGTGTCTGTGTTGCCACATCTGATCTGTGTCAACAATGCGCATTCGGCATAGACAAAGATCCCCCGTGTAGCCTCCGCGGTGAGATGTTAACTACCTCGCCTGGTCTACAGGAGGTCCTGGGATCGATCCCGACCCTGACTCCTGCTGTATGTTTGGAGTTTGCGTGTCTCTCTCTCTCTGCCTGTAGAGATGTTAACTACCTCGCCTGGTATGCAGGAGGTCGTCGGTTCGATCCCGACCCTGACGCCTGCTGATGCTGCTACTGCTGCTGCTACTGCTGCTGCTGCTACTGCTGCTGTATGTTTGGAGTTTGCTTGTCTCTCTCCTTGTGGACGCGTGGGTTTTTCTCCGGGTCCTCCGGTTTTTTTCTCCATCCACATTTCGAATCGACATCACCACGCGTTTAGGCCATGTGGCTGCTTCTACATTCCCACGTGATGATGATGATGATGTTGAGGATGATGTTGATGATGATGTTGAGGATGATAAGCCACATCGTTGAGCTATCACGCCGCTCAGTTGGGGCCTTACACGGTCAAACAATAATAATATATATTAAAGGGAAATTTGTGCATATGTGTGTCTGTTTGACATGTTTAGCATACTTCCCAACATGAGATTTGGCATGTGGGTAGCTTCCAGACTGTACACAATGCAAAAATAGTATAAAAATAGACTTTTGTATTTTTTTTCGGGGGGGGGGGGGGCGCAATAATGGATATATTTTGCACGGCAAGTGAGTGGTGACGTCACATCTGTGATGTCACCCGCATGCGGCAGCGTCACGCAGTGTGCCTGCTGACGTCACGTACCCCCCCCCCACCCTCCGCGTAGGCCGTGTATCAATCCAAGACAAGAATCCAAGTCTCTGGCGAAGCTGGCTAGTGAAGCTAGTAACAATAATAAA
The DNA here is from genome assembly GCF_964198595.1 of Lampetra fluviatilis. Lineage (NCBI taxonomy): Eukaryota > Metazoa > Chordata > Hyperoartia > Petromyzontiformes > Petromyzontidae > Lampetra > Lampetra fluviatilis. The sequence goes on from NC_136314.1 coordinate 9,397,119, forward strand.
ACATGGTTTATACCACAGACTGTTGGGGCGAGCGCTGTTAGCGAGTAGCACCTATGAAGGCCGGAACGGCACACGAGGGGGTGGGTGGCCAGCACCACGGCCAGCACTGATGATGTTCACTCACCGTGCCAGATACTCATTTGAGGCCGAGTCGACCGAGGGGAGGCCCAGGACTGGGTAAGTCAATCACCCCGCCGATGGTTGGCCAGTGAGCATACCGACAAAAGCTCCCATGTGTAGTGACTGACTCAGAGACACTAGGAGTAGAAGGCACTTTGTCTATTGACGGCCTTAACAGTTCACACTTTTAGTGACTACGGCTCCCAGCCAGGACAGCTGGTAGACTCCCTGACTGGCGACGCCGAGATGGTGAAGACGGAGACGCAGACTCCGGGACCCCACTCCATCCCACTCCCCACGACAGCCCCGAGCTCCCCTCCCCGGGTCCCTCTTATACCGCCAGCGTGGCCTGGCTACGCCCCCTTCTGGAACCTGCAAGTGGGTTCTCGGTGTGTCCCCTCCGTGACCCCTCTCCTCGATCCCTCTCTGGTCTATCACGTGGTCTGCTGTCGGTCAGGGCTGCTGTAAGCTGCAGATCTCCTTCCCTGCCAGCAGCCAGCGCTATGCTGCTACGTGACCGATTCTACGTCATAGGTATGGCATGGAAGGGGGCCCTAGGGGCAATGGTTCTGGTGACAGTCAGAGAGAGAGGGCAGTTGAGGACGTGGCAGTCTGGGTGAACCCGAGAGGGCACGTGACCAGGACAGGATAATGAGAAGGGGAAAAAGATGGCGAGAGGGACACGTGATGTATGGCCCAGAACCTTCTAGTGGGCTCCAGAAGGGGGCGTGGCCGAGCCAGTCCACGCTCAGGGGCATAAAAGGGAGGTCCCGAGAGCCGATCTGGGCTGCCTGTTGGAATGGAACCCGTCGGTGCTACGTCTCTTCGAGCCTCGGTCCTCGGTCTTCGGTCTTTACGCTCGGCATTGTGGGTCAGGCAGTGTGTTACTGACTGACCTGGTTATGTAGTTACCCCGTTGTGGTCTCGTTAACCTGTTGTAGTTACTCTGTTGGGGTGTGAGAATAAACGTGTTACCTCCAAGTTCAAGTGTATGCCTCCGTGGAACCCACTACACATGTACTAAGATTCCCCCCCCCCACCCTACAGTTTAACACGTAGGCATCCGCAATCAATATCATGCGGTGGCGGTTGCGGCGGTGATGGTGGTGGTGGCGTGGTGGCGGTGGTGGCGGTGGTGGTGGCAGTGGTGGTGGCGGTGGTGGTGGTGGTGGTGGTAGTGGTGGTGGCGGTGGTGGTGGTGGCGGTGGTGGCAGTGGTGGTGGTGGTGGTGGTATGTGTGGGCACCATTATGCGACTCACAGGGGGGGCAGTCACCTCCCTGCCCCCCCCCCATCCGAATCAACAGATGAAACAAGCCAAGAAAAAACACGTCAAGAACATTTATTAAATAAATATTTACTTGCGAACGTCGTCACTGTGAGACGGCCTTCTTTATTAACGAGACGCACGGGTGGCAACGTAGATCATACTCTAGATAGATCATGTCTGCGGTTCTGTAGCCTAGATATTGATTGTGTTACGGGGTTTAAAAAATAACATCCGTAGCAATGTCAGTAAAAGTGAGTCGGGATGAAAGTATGGGCGGGGGGGGGGGGGAAGTCTCTTGCATAGCCCCCCTCGCCAGATGAAATATCACAACTCAGAATATTTATTTTTACTGCAGGAGGAATCCGATGAGCTATGAAGCTCTTTCATCACAGATGTCCGGTAAGGGGCACGGGGTAGGAACGTCACAGCAACAAACAGCGACACAAACACACGGACAGTGGCGCAAGGGAGGTAAACACATCACCCAGACACACGCAAATACAACGAAACCATCGGCATCCTACCAGGCAAAGCCCTCTGTGGTTTCTTAACTTGTCTTTTCAGAAGCCACCTGGCCACAACCGATAGCCGCTCATCAAAGTGGCCCATCACTTGGACATTTATAGCGGCAAAATAATATTAAATCATCCTCTAGCTCATGGACAACAAAGACAAAGATCCCCCGTGTAGCCTTAGCAGACTGTTGGGGCAAGTGCTGTTAGCGAGCACCTATGAATGCCGGGACGGAAATACGAGGGGGTGGGTGGCCAACACCACGCCCGGCCGCCTTTGTCTCCCCAGTGGTGATGTTTACACACTGCACCAGCTACTAATTTGAGGCCGAGTCGACCTAGAGGAGGAGGCCCAAGACCACTTTAGATGAACGTCACCAGTGTTGGTGTTGGCCGTGAGCGGGGATCGAACTCGGATCGCCGGGTTCGTAGCGCGGTGCGCTAACTGCTGTACCACCACCAACAACAAACACCACCAACAACAACAAACACCACCACCGCTACAACACCAACCACCACCAACCACCAACCACCAACCACCCACCACCACCACCACCCACCACCAACCACGACCACTACCCACCACTAATCACGACAACCACCACCCACCACCACCACCCACCACCCACCACCACCACCACCCACCACTAATCACGACCACCACCAACACCAAGCTCCACCACCACCAACAACCACCACGACCAACCACCAACCACCACCAACCACCACCACGACCAACCACCGCCTCAACACGCAGTGCGCTCCACGCGCGCGTGGGATCGCAGCGCCCTCTGCAGGCTCCACGTGCGTGGGAACTGAGCAGGCGGAGCTCCACGTGTCCCACGCAGCTCCACGTGGGGCACTCAGCTCCACGTGTCCCACGCAGCTCCACGTGTCCCACGCAGCTCCACGTGGGGCACTCAGCTCCACGTGTCCCACGCAGCACCACGTGGGGCACTCAGCTCCACGTGTCCCACGCAGCTCCACGTGGGGCACTCAGCTCCACGTGTCCCACGCAGCACCACGTGGGGCACTCAGCTCCACGTGTCCCACGCAGCTCCACGTGTCCCACGCAGCTCCACGTGTCCCACGCAGCACCACGTGGGGCACTCAGCTCCACGTGTCCCACTCAGCTCCACGTGTCCCACTCAGCTCCACGTGTCCCACGCAGCTCCACGTGTCCCACGCAGCACCACGGGGGGCACTCAGCTCCACGTGGGGCACTCAGCTCCACAACCCGTCCCTCCTCCCCCCCGCACCGCCTCCCTTGTGTGCGGCTCGCGCGCGTGTGTGGTGCTCCTGTTGTTATTATTTTTGTTGTTGTTATTGTAGTTGTTATTGTTGTTGTTGTTGTTTTTGTTGTTATTGTTGTTATTGTTATTGGTGTTATTGTTGCTATTGTTATTGTTGTTATTGTTGTTATTGTTGTTGTCATTGTTGTTGTTATTGTTGTTGTTATTGTTGTTGTTATTGTTATTGTTGTTATTGTTGTTGTTATTGTTGTTGTCATTGTTGTTGTTATTGTTGTTGTTATTGTTGTTGTTATTGTTATTGTTGTTATTGTTGTTGTTATTGTTGTTGTCATTGTTGTTGTTATTGTTGTTGTTATTGTTGTTATTGTTATTGTTGTTGTTGTTATTGTTGTTGTTGGTATCGTTGTTGTTATTGTTGTTATTGTTGTTGGCACGGCGTGCACACGCGCCGAGGATGATGTGGACGCTGACACGCGCCGCTCAGGTCACCAAAGTGGCCGGGTTGGTCGCGTTCGTGTCTTGGGGAGTTTCCCCGTCTCATCATCATCGTCGTCGCATCCTCTTTGTTTTATGATTACCACTCGCTCTTATTTAACTCACTCTGTCTGTCTGTTGTTGTCGTATCCTCAAATCTTGTAACTCAATGTGAACTCACTTCCCAATGTGGTATCGACTGCAAACTTGGTATACTTATGTCATACTGATGACAATACTATATTCTATCAAAAAATATAATAAAATACATTTTAAACCGTAAGTTTTTTATGTTATGTTTCGGCTTGGGTCTAATTGTCCACGCTCAACTGACGTTGGCTGTAAATCACCAGGGCCCCTTGCGTTATGGCAAGCTTCGGGGCCACTTCCTGGAGTCGTGAAGTTCTGCCATTACTCGTACGGTACATTTCATTAAAGCGTGTTTTCAAAAAGTATTTTTAAATATTACTTATTATTTCATATACTTTTTTCCCCGTTTCCCTTCGATGGAGGTCCCTGGAGGCGACGGCGATTGGCGATAACTTTGAACAGAATCGTTGAACTGGGAAGACCCCCACCCCCCGTCTCGAACGGGGCAGTTCGCCTGCATTGGGGGTTTGATGGCGTCTTGGCGAGATAGAATCTACGTGCGGCTTCGAGTGTGTTTGGGAGTTTGTGTGTTTGTCTCTCTCTGTCTCTCCATCCCACTGAGCCACGTTGCTTTGTTTATCAGAAGCGACCTGGCCATCACAAACGATAGCTCAGCGAAGCGTTTTCGGCTAATCATCAGCATCATCGTCATCATCATCATCAGCATCATCATCTTCGCGTGGATATTTATAGCAGCAGACAAATGATCTGAACGCGTGACGTTGATGAAAAATCGGAGGACCAGGATCGACCACGTAGAGAGAGACACGCAAACTCCAAACACACAGCAGCAGGCGTCACGGTTGAACCCACGACCTCCCGTATGCCAGTAGCGTCCTTCACGAGCCTCCTCCACAGAGGCCGATGTTGACACCGCTGGTACCAGTCATCGGCAAGTCCACTCAGCTCCACGTCCTTCTGTACCACATCACTCCATCTCTTCTCTAGCCCGTGCCGCGCCCGTTTAGCCCCCTCTATCCGGCCGAACAAAAGCTGTTTAGGCATGCGGTGGCTGGGCATGCGGGCTACATGACCCAGCCAACGCAGCCTTTCCTGCCGGATGAGCTCACCAATGGGACTTTGCCCAGATCTTTGAAGGATTTGTGAGCGCTCCTCACACAATCCAGCCTGGTTAAACCCAGGATGGATCGTAGGCAGGCCAGCCTAAATGTTTCTAACCGGCGAAGATGCTCCATTCGCAAGCGTAGAGAAGGGAGGGAATGACTGTGGCCGAGAAGACCTGAAGCTTCGTGCGGAGCGACAGAAAAGGCAGCTTCCACACAGCGTTACGCAACCGATGAAAAGATATTGCCGCTCGACTGATTCGGAGTGAGATCTCCGCTGCCAAACCGGAGCCGGTCATGAGCATACTACCCAGGTATGGGAAACTTTCCACTAATTCTAGATTTGAAGCTTTCGTGACTGCAAGGATTCATATTTTTAGTTTTTTTCCGGTAAAGTCACGTAAGTAAAAATGTTTGAAAAAATGTTTACCTACGTGACTTTACCGAAAAAACCTAAGAATATTAAACTTTCCACTCTCTCCACAACTGCCCCACACGTACACACACATATATATACACACAGACACACACACATATATACACACAAACACACACAGAAACGATGTATCGCTCAGTTTAACACCGAGTAGTAGTAGGAGGCTATCGTGACCAATATCATCCATTATTGAGGTCTTCAACCCACCACCAACCGACACAGCCAACTAGTAAGGGTTGTCACGTAAACAGAACGTGGTCAGTTCGTCACTAGTACAACACTAGTGTGTAGTGTAGTGTGTAGTGTATAGCATATTATACTAGTACAGCAAACCGGTGTGTTGGAGAGCCAAGCCACAGCATTTACAATCCGAGTCCGACGTTTCGCCAGTAATTACAACCGGCCTCATCAGGCGGACAGCAGCCAGATGTGTGGACAATGCCCCATGTTTCATCCCTTAAATTAGCGCGGACAGATGCGATGGCGTCCCTCACGATGCCTCTCCTCCATCTCCGGTTCTCCATCCTCTTCTCTCGCCCCCTCCACCGTGTCCCGTCCCTCCCCTGTAGCTCTCCCCCCACTCCTTTTAGTGACTCCCCCCCAACCCCCCAAGTGACCCCCGTCCATGCACTGCTGCCACTCATTCCTTGACAGCTCGTAGCCAGCGGCATCGTTCACAGCTTAACACGTGACAGCAGGAGGAGCGGCTAGCAGGCGGAGGCTTTCACAACCAACAATATCCACGACAGAGTTTGTTTTGCAGTTAGATCGCGTAATTGTGAATGCGTCGTTGAACCCGACCGCCATCCGATGCAGCCAATTAGTTGGGTGAGTATGGAATTGGCGCGTTCTGTTGACGTGACGAACCCTTGCCAATTGGCCGTGTCGGGTGGTGGCGGGTTTGACGACACATTCACATTTACGCGACCTCAGCGCAGAAACTTCGACTGTGGACATCGCTTCGCTCTGCGTGACCGCGTCGCGAGCTCAGGCGTTCTCCGTGAATATACAATAATGATGATATTCCATTGGACCCGTGGTTCTTAACCTTTACTGCAGCCTTGCACCTCCAATAAACGTGTCATGTTAAGTGGAGCGAAGTAAGTTGTAACGTACGTGCCCGCGCCTAATTTGTGTTTTCGATAATTGCCCTGCTGAAAATAAAAGTGTGGCCGCGTCTCGTAGCCCCAGGGGGTGGCGTGCACCCCGTGGGGTGAAGAAGCACCCCGACAAACACCCATGGCCCTGCAGAGGTGCGGTGGAAGCTGCCAATGCCCCTCCGCCTGCCCGCTCGCCCGTTGTCCCAGGCGGACGACGCCTTCCACCGTCGGGAGAGGTGGAAACGCCGACCTCCCACCATCACGACCATCACCACGACCACCACCACCACCACCAACTCGCTCGCTCGCCCTGCAGGGATCGTCCGCGCACAGCGCACAGCGGAAGAACAATAAAGCCACCACGGGCAGTGGTTTCTGTTGTTGTTGTAGTCGTTGTTGTTGTTGTAGTTGTTGTTGTAGTCGTTGTTGTTGTTGTAGTCTTTGTTGTGGTAGTCCATCTTCACAGTGGCGCAAAACGATCGGCGGAGACGCGGGGCAGAAGACGAACACCCCCCCTCTCCACCCCCCTCTCTACCCCCCTCTCCACCCCCCTCTCAACCCCCCTCTCCACCCCCCCTCTCCACCCCCCCTCTCCACTCCCCTCTCCACCCCCCTCTACACCCCCCTCTCCACCCCCCCTCTCCACTCCCCACTCCACCCCCCTCTCCACTCCCCTCTCCACCCCCCCTCTCCACCCCCCCTCTCCACTCCACTCCCCTCTCCACCCCACCTCTCCACCCCCCCTCTCCACCCCCTCTCCACTCCCCTCTCTACTCCCCTCTCCACCCCCCCTCTCCACTCCCCTCTCCACCCCCCTCTCAAACCCCCTCTCCACTCCCCTCTCCACCCCCCCTATCCACTCCCCTCTCCACCCCCCTCTCAAACCCCCTCTCCACTCCACTCCCCTCTCCACCCCCCCTCTCCACCCCCCCTCTCCACCCCCTCTCCACTCCCCTCTCCACCCCCCCTCTCCACTCCCCTCTCCACGCCCCCTCTCCACTCCCCTCTCCACCCCCCTCTCAAACCCCCTCTCCACTCCCCTCTCCACCCCCCCCCTCTCCACTCCCCTCTCCACCCCCCCTCTCCACCCCCCCTCTCCACTCCCCCTCTCCACCCCCCTCTCAAACCCCCCTCTCCACTCCCCTCTCCACCCCCCCTCTCCACCCCCCTCTCCACTCCCCTCTCCACCCCCCCTCTCCACCCCCCCTCTCCACTCCCCTCTCCACCCCCCCTCTCCACCCCCCTCTCCACTCCCCTCTCCACTCCCCTCTCCACCCCCCTCTCAAACCCCCTCTCCACTCCCCTCTCCACCCCCCCTCTCCACTCCCCTCTCCACCCCCCCTCTCCACTCCCCTCTCCACACCCCTATCCACCCCCCTATCCACCCCCCCTCTCCACCCCCCTCTCCACCCCCCTCTCCATCCCCCCTCACATAGAGACCCATGGACTCACACAAAGACCCATAGACTCACACAGAGACCCATAGACTCACACAGAGACCCATAGACTCACACAGAGACCCGTAGACTCACGCAGAGACCCGTAAACTCACACAGAGACCCATAGACTCACACAGAGACCCATAGACTCACACAGAGACCCATAGACTCACACAGAGACCCATAGAATCACACAGAGACCCATAGACTCACACAGAGACCCATAGACTCACACAGAGACCCATAGACTCACATAGAGACCCGTAGACTCACACAGAGACCCACAGACTCACACAGAGACCCATAGACTCACACAGAGACCCGTAGACTCACACAGAGACCCATAGACTCACACAGAGACCCGTAGACTCACACAGAGACCCATAGACTCACACAGGGACCCATAGACTCACACAGAGACCCATAGACTCACACAGAGACCCACAGACTCACACAGAGACCCATAGACTCACACAGAGACCCATAGACTCACACAGAGACCCGTAGACTCACACAGAGACCCGTAGACTCACACAGAGACCCGTAGACTCACACAGAGACCCGTAGACTCACACAGAGACCCATAGACTCACACAGAGACCCATAGACTCACACAGAGACCCATAGACTCACACAGAGACCCATAGACTCACACAGAGACCCAAAGACTCACACAGAGACCCATAGACTAACACAGAGACCCATAGACTCACACAGAGACCCATAGACTCACACAGAGACCCATAGACTCACACAGAGGCCCATAGACTCACACAGAGACCCATAGACTCACACAGAGACCCATAGACTCACACAGAGACCCATATACTCGCATAGAGACCCGTAGACTCACACAGAGACCCATAGACTCACACAGAGACCCATAGACTCACACAGAGACCCATAGACTCACACAGAGACCCATAGACTCACACATAGACCCGTAGACTCACACAGAGACCCGTAGACTCACACAGAGACCCGTAGACTCACACAGAGACCCGTAGACTCACACAGAGACCCATAGACTCACACAGAGACCCATAGACTCACACAGAGACCCGTAGACTCACACAGAGACCCGTAGACTCACACAGAGACCCATAGACTCACACAGAGACCCATAGACTCACACAAAGACCCGTAGACTCACACAGAGACCCGTAGACTCACACAGAGACCCGTAGACTCACACAGAGACCCGTAGACTCACACAGAGACCCGTAGACTCACACAGAGACCCATAGACTCACACAGAGACCCATAGACTCACACAGAGACCCGTAGACTCACACAGAGACCCATAGACTCACACAGAGACCCGTAGACTCACACAGAGACCCATAGACTCACACAGAGACCCATAGACTCACACAGAGACCCGTAGACTCACACAGAGACCCGTAGACTCACACAGAGACCCGTAGACTCACACAGGGACCCATAGACTCACACAGAGACCCGTCGACTCACACAGGGACCCATAGACTCACACAGAGACCCGTAGACTCACACAGGGACCCATAGACTCACACAGAGACCCATAAACTCACACAGAGACCCGTAGATTGTTGTCCTTCCCCCTCACCTCTGATTATCACGGTTGGCTACGTACGGTGCGAAAGAAGCTACATGCATGTGGATGCGTGAATTGGAAATTGTTGTGGATATCTCCAAATATATAAACATACGAAAATATAAGGCAGTGTTAAGAAGGATTACACACTAAGTGTCTCTAACACAGTCCTGTCGTACCGATCACAATGATGAGGAAAGTTATAATTGGTGTGTTAGCGGTTGTTGCAGTAGAGATGCGATCCCACCTGATGATGGACGCTTGTGTTGCGCCCGAAACGTCGTGATTTATTTAATTTTTCTACCCACGTGACTTTACCGAAAGAACCAAAGGTGTATGGATTCCTGCAGTCACAAAAGCTTCAGATCAAGATAGTAGAGAAGTTATTTTGTTCAGGAAACGCGCCACCTCAGCCAGGAGTCGAACCTGACTGGGAGGTCCGTGACACATCATCGGGAAACTTGACCAGGCACACATTTTTCGATTTAAAGTTTTCGTGACTGCAGGGATTCATATTCTTGGTTCTTTAGGTAAAATCACGTGGAAGGGAAATCATAAAATAAGAAAAATGAACAATAAAATTCTCACGACGTTTCGATTGCAACACAAGCAATCGTCATCAGGTGTGAAAATCACAGCAATAAAAATAAAATTTAAACGCCACTTTATTTCAGATTTTCTTGCTGTGGTTTTCTCACCTGATGATGATTGCTTGTGTTGCAATCGAAACGTCGTATTTTATTATTACTTAATTTAATTCCCTTCAACGTTACTTTACCGAAAGAACCAATAATACAGGTACACATTTGTTTGCGAATTGTATTTGAGTTGCTCCGGTAACCAGGATTTCTACGGTGTAACCAGGTCCACAATAAAAAAAATGAGCACGTATTGCCCAATGGGTTTATTTTTTTTTACCTGTGCCCAAAATAAACCAAAATTAACCAACACCGAGGGACATTTGCACGCACGCACAGCCGCCTTTGTCTCCCCAGGGGGGCTCCGTGCTTGTTGTCGTTTCCCCACCCCCCTCCCGCACCTCTGATGGGCAGGGTTGACTGCCGCCTGATGATGCTGATTGTTGCTGTTTCTGCTGTTGTCATTACCGGCGAAATGTCACGGCATTCGAACTGTAAATGTTGCGGTGGGTTTATTCTCCAACACACATGCACCAGTGAGTGCTGTACGAGTATACGGCACTCTACACTCTACTATACACTACACTATACACTACACTATATACTACAGTATACACTCCACTGTACACTACACTATACACTACACTATATACTACACTATACACTATACTATATACTACACTATACACTACACTATACACGGCACTCTACACTACACTATATACTACAATATACACTACACTTAATATACACTACACTATACACTACACTATACACTCCACTATACACTCCACTATACACGGCACTCTACACTACACTATACACTACACTATATACTACAATATACACTACACTTAATATACACTACACTATACACTACACTCTACACTACACTATACACTACACTATACACGGCACTCTACACTACACTATACACTACACTATATACTACACTATACAATACACTATACACTACACTATACACTCCACTATACACTACACTATACACGGCACTCTACACTACACTATACACTACACTATATACTACACTATACAATACACTATACACTACACTATACACTCCACTATACACTACACTATACACGGCACTCTACACTACACTATATACTACACTATATACTACACTATACACTACACTATACACTACACTATACACTACACTATACACTACACTATAATTGTAAATGTTGTAGTGGGTTTACTCTCCAACACAACAACCGGTGAGTGCTGAACCAGTATACTACACTATACACTACACTATACACTACACTATATACAACACTACACTACACTATATACTACACTATACACTGCCCTATACACTGCACTATACACTGCACTATACACTACACTATACACTGCACTATACACTGCACTATACACTGCACTATACACTGCACTATACACTGCACTATACACTACACTATACACTGCACTATACACTGCACTATACACTGCACTATACACTGCACTATACACTGCACTATACACTGCACTATACACTACACTATACACTGCACTATACACTGCACTATACACTGCACTATACACTACACTATACACTACACTATACAATGCACTATACAATACACTATACCCTGCACTATACACTACACTATACACTGCACTATACACTGCACTATACACTGCACTATACACTGCACTATACACTGCACTATACACTGCACTATACACTGCACTATACACTGCACTATACACTGCACTATACACTACACTATACACTGCACTATACACTGCACTATACACTGCACTATACACTGCACTATACACTGCACTATACACTGCACTATACACTGCACTATACACTACACTATATACTACACTATACACTGCCCTATACACTGCACTATACACTGCACTATACACTACACTATACACTGCACTATACACTGCACTATACACTACACTATACACTGCACTATACACTGCACTATACACTACACTATACACTACACTATACACTGCACTATACACTGCACTATACACTACACTATACACTGCACTATACACTGCCCTATACACTACACTATACACTGCACTATACACTACACTATACACTACACTAAACACTGCACTATACACTACACTATACACTACACTATATACTACACTATACACTGCACTATACACTACACTATACACTGCACTATACACTACACTATACACTGCCCTATACACTACACTATACACTGCACTATACACTACACTATATACTACACTATACACTGCACTATACACTGCACTATACACTGCACTATACACTACACTATACACTACTATACACTACACTATACACTGCACTATACACTGCACTATACACTACACTATACACTGCACTATACACTACACTATATACTACACTATACACTGCACTATACAATGCACTATACACTGCACTATACACTACACTATACACTCTACTTTACACTGCACTATACACTGCACTATACAATGCACTATACACTACACTATATACTACACTATACACTGCACTATACACTGCACTATACACTACACTATACACTACACTATACAATGCACTATACAATACACTATACACTGCACTATACACTACACTATACACTACACTATACAATGCACTATACAATACACTATACACTGCACTATACACTACACTATACACTACACTATACAATGCACTATACAATACACTATACACTGCACTATACACTACACTATACACTACACTATACAATGCACTATACAATACACTATACACTGCACTATACACTACACTATACACTACACTATACAATGCACTATACACTACACACTACACTATAATAGTAAATGTTCTAGTGGGTTTACTCTCCAACACACATGAACCGGTGAGTGCTGAACTAGCGACGCATTGCCACGTTCTGTTCCCGTGACAAAGCTCAGCAATTGACTTGCGCGCGGCTCGTGGCGGCCTTCACGCGCTAGAACCCAACAAAACCACCTCGATGTTGGATAATATTGGTCACGAAATCATTGCTATGTGTTAGCAAACAAAGCTACCCCGTGTAGCCTATAACAGACTGTTGGGGCAAGTGCTGTTAGAGAGTAGCACCTATGAAGGCCGGCACGGCACACGAGGGGGTGGGTAGTCAACACCACGCCCGACCGCCTTTGTCTCCCCAGTGGCGATGTTTACACACCGCACCAGGTACTCATTTGAGGCTGAGTCGACTTAGGGGAGGCCCTGGGACCGGTTTAAATCATCTTCACCGGTGTTGGTTGCCCTGGGCAGGAATCGAACTCGGGTCGCCGGGTTCGTAGCGCAGCGTAGCGCTAACCGCTGCACCACCGCTCCCCACTACGCATTGTAGATACGCAACAACAGCGTCGCGATGACGCTCGTGCCAGGAGGTGTGCACGTTAAGGTCACGTGATGTGTCACGGGACGGACCCAGCAGGTGCTGTCGGTTGACTGACTGATATGACTGGCCGATGCACCACCTGTGCATATAAGGGGGGAGCGGCGGTGTAGCGCTGTGCTACGAACCTGGCGACCCAGGTTCGTATCCCCATCACGGCCTCCCCTAGGTCGACTCAGCCTCAAATGAGTACTTGGTACGGTGTGTAGTAAGCATCGCCACTAGGGAGACAAAGGCGGCTTGGCGTGGTGCTGGCCACCCACCGAGCCGCCGGCCTTCATAGGTGCTCGCTAACAGCACTTGCCCCAACACTCTGTTAAGGCTACACGGGGTAGCTTTGCCTGCGCACATGCACACGTACAGACGAACGACTTCCGCCCGCGGTTGGCGCTAGGGACCACTTAGCCACTGCTGTGGAATGACCGCCGCTTAATTCCAATTAATTGGCGACGTCTCTGTAATTCTCATGCGGACGGCAGCTTCCAGATGGAGGCTCGCCCCAGCACGCCCGCGGAGCACCTCGATGCCATCACACCGTGCGCGCATTTCTCTGCGTACACGCGCGTCTGTCTGTGTGTGTAGGACGTCTATGTGTGCACAGGGACTCCTCTACTTACGAGCAAGTTGGGTTCCAGAGGTGTCTGTTCGCAAGTGGATTTGTTCGTAAGTCCAACTTTACTCATGTCGATTCCAAACGTATTGTGCGGCGTGTACACTAAACACGGGTTATGTCTTTAAGATTTGTATAATCTCCTGTAGATGTAGATACCACTGGTTCTTCATGTTCTGTAGATGCCATTGGTTCTTCATGTTCTGTAGATGCCACTGGTTATTCGTGTTCTGTAGATGCCACTGGTTCTTCATGTTCTGCAGATGTAGATGCCACTGGTTATTCACGTTCTGTAGATTGAGATGCCACTGGTTATTCACGTCCTGTAGATGTAGATGCCACCGCCGCCATCTACTGCGCGGCGGTTGAACCTACGACTCGCTCCGTATGCGCAACTGGACGTACGGACGAGGTCTGTTCGTATTTCTAAATGTTTGTAAGTCGAATGTTCGTAAGTAGAGGAGCCTCTGTATACGTCCGCGTTGCACAGTAATGGGGCGCACAAGCTGACGCATCTGCCGGTCATCTCAGTCAGTCAACCCATAGCACCTGCTGGGTCTGTCCCGTGACCTCCTGGTCAGCGAGCCTTTGACACTTCACGCTATAGCCTCAAAGTGCACCTAGCCTGGCACAGGCGCCGTGGGGTCGTCACCGTCACTTCGTGGCAAATGGCCGCGTATTGGTGTCGTCTGTATGTGGGGAGCGACTCGAGTTCAAATGCCGCTCACGGCTAACACCAGTGACGAATATCCTGGGCCTCCCCTAGGTCGACTCAGCCTCAAATGAGTACCTGGTGCGTGTATCAACATCGCCACTCGGGAGACAAAGGCGGTCGGGCGTGGTGCTGGCCCCCCACCCCCTCGTGTAGTACTGTGCCGGCCTTCATAGGTGCTGCTCACCAACAGCGTTTGTCCCAACATTTCGTGAAGGCTACACGGGGGATCTTTGTCTATTTTTACGGCTGCGTGCAATTGTGAGGAGCGGTGGCACAATGGTTAGCGCGCTGCGCCATGAACCCGACAAACCGAGCTCGATTCACACTCACGGCAACCCACACCAGTGACGATTATCTAAACTGGTCCCGGGCCTCCCCTAGGTCGACTCAGCCTCAAATGAGTACCTGGCGCGGTGTGTCAACATCGACACTCTGGGGACAAAGGCGGCCGGGCGTGGCTTGGCCACCGTGGCGGCCTCCATCACTGCTCCTCGCTGACAGCGCTTGTCCCAACAGTCGGCTGAGGCTGAACGGGGGATCTCGTGTCTTGTTGCGTGTCCACCTGTGTCCACCTGTGTCCACCTGTGACCACCTGTGGCCACCTGTGACCACCTGTGACCACCTGTGTCCACCTGTGGCCACCTCTGATCACCTGTGACCACCTGTGTCCACCTGTGTCCACCTGTGACCACCTGTGTCCACCTGTGACCACCTGTGACCACCTGTGTCCACCTGTGACCACCTGTGACCACCTGTGTCCACCTGTGGACACCTGTGAGCACCTGTGGCCACCTGTGACCACCTGTGACCACCTGTGTCCACCTGTGTCCACCTGTGACCACCTGTGACCACCTGTGGCTACCTGTGGCTACCTGTGGCTAGCCGCGGCACCGTGATCAGCGTACTGCAACAGTCTGCTGAGGCTCCGGCGGGGATCTTTGTGACTGCGGTGCCACGTGTTGGCAGCACGTACGTTGAACTTCTTTCGCACCCTACGTAGCCGACCGTGGCGAAATGGGAGGTGCGGTCGGTTGGTTAAGTCTGTACTTGTGTGACGCGCGTCATCTGTACGTCTGAAAGTATGTGCATGTGCGTGTGAAAGTATGTGCATGTACGTGTGAAAGTAGGTGTATGTACGTGTGAAAGTATGTGCATGTGCGTGTGAAAGTAGGTACATGTACGTGTGAAAGTAGGTGCATGTACGTGTGAAAGTAGGTGCATGTACGTGTGAAAGTAGGTGCATGTACGTGTGAAAGTAGGTGCATGTACGTGTGAAAGTATGTGCATGTACGTGTGAAAGTAGGTACATGTACGTGTGAAAGTAGGTGCATGTACGTGTGAAAGTAGGTGCATGTACGTGTGAAAGTAGGTGCATGTACGTGTGAAAGTAGGTGCATGTACGTGTGAAAGTAGGTGCATGTACGTGTGAAAGTAGGTGCATGTACGTGTGAAAGTAGGTACATGTACGTGTGAAAGTAGGTGCATGTACGTGTGAAAGTAGGTGCATGTACGTGTGAAAGTAGGTGCATGTACGTGTGAAAGTAGGTGCATGTACGTGTGAAAGTAGGTGCATGTACGTGTGAAAGTAGGTGCATGTACGTGTGAAAGTAGGTGCATGTACGTGTGAAAGTAGGTGCATGTACGTGTGAAAGTAGGTGCATGTACGTGTGAAAGTAGGTGCATGTGCGTGTGAAAGTAGGTGCATGTGCGTGTGAAAGTAGGTACATGTGCGTGTGAAAGTATGTGCATGTGCGTGTGAAAGTAGGTGCATGTGCGTGTGAAAGTAGGTGCATGTACGTGTGAAAGTATGTGCATGTGCGTGTGAAAGTATGTGCATGTGCGTGTGAAAGTATGTGCATGTGCGTGTGAAAGTATGTGCATGTACGTGTGAAAGTATGTGCATGTGCGTGTGAAAGTAGGTGCATGTACGTGTGAAAGTAGGTGCATGTGCGTGTGAAAGTAGGTGCATGTACGTGTGAAAGTAGGTGCATGTACGTGTGAAAGTATGTGCATGTACGTGTGAAAGTAGGTGCATGTGCGTGTGAAAGTATGTGCATGTGCGTGTGAAAGTAGGTGCATGTGCGTGTGAAAGTAGGTGCATGTACGTGTGAAAGTAGGTGCATGTACGTGTGAAAGTATGTGCATGTGCGTGTGAAAGTAGGTGCATGTACGTGTGAAAGTAGGTACATGTACGTGTGAAAGCAGGTGCATATACGTGTGAAAGTAGGTGCATGTACGTGTGAAAGCAGGTGCATATACGTGTGAAAGTAGGTGTATGTACGTGTGAAAGTATGTGCATGACGTGTGAAAGTATGTGCATGACGTGTGAAAGTAGGTGCATGTTCGTGTGAAAGCAGGTGCATATACGTGTGAAATAGGTACATGTACGTGTGAAAGTAGGTGCATGTACGTGTGAAAGTAGGTGCATGTACGTGTGAAAGTAGGTGCATGTACGTGTGAAAGTAGGTGCATGTACGTGTGAAAGTAGGTACATGTACGTGTGAAAGTAGGTGCATGTACACACGTTCATTGTTCGTCACACGTGCTTGTGCACCACTGCCAACACAGCAGCGACGTCGTCGTCGTCGTCGCGATCCACGTGGCCACATCGCCCGTAGTCGTGTGGGTGGGTGGGTGGGTGAGTGTGGGTCGTTGAACGTAGGTGGTTGAGTGTGGGTGGGTGGTTGTGGGTGGTTGTGTGAGGGTGGTTGTGTGAGGGTGGTTGTGGCTGGTTGTGTGAGTGTGGGTGGTTGAGTGTGGGTGGTTGTGGCTGAGTGTGGGTGGGTGGTTGTGGCTGGTTGTGTGAGTGTGCGTGGTTGTGTGTGGGTGGTGGGTGATGCAAGCAAGCATCGTGCTGCTGTTTTATTTTTCCTACGAGCACCGCCTGCCCAAACACAGCTGCCTCGCCTCTGCGCTCCTACATCAACCTCGCGCTCGTCCACGCGTGAAGAGCTGAGACCACGAAGAGCTGAGACCACGTGGAGCTGAGACCACGTGGAGCTGAGACCACGTGGAGCTGAGAGCACGTGGAGCTGAGACCACGTGGAGCTGAGACCACGTGGAGCTGAGACCACGTGGAGCTGAGACCACGAGGAGCTGAGACCACGTGGAGCTGAGAGCACGTGGAGCTGAGACCACGTGGAGCTGAGACCACGAGGAGCTGAGACCACGTGGAGCTGAGACCACGTGGAGCTGAGACCACGTGGAGCTGAGACTACGAGGAGCTGAGACCACGAGGAGCTGAGACCACGTGGAGCTGAGACCACGAGGAGCTGAGACGACGTGGAGCTGAGACCACGAGGAGCTGAGACCACGAGGAGCTGAGACCACGAGGAGCTGAGACGACGTGGAGCTGAGACCACGAGGAGCTGAGACCACGTGGAGCTGAGACTACGTGGAGCTGAGACCACGAGGAGCTGAGACGACGTGGAACTGAGACCACGAGGAGCTGAGACCACGAGGAGCTGAGACCACGTGGAGCTGAGACCACGTGGAGCTGAGAGCACGTGGAGCTGAGACCAGCTGAGACCACGTGGAGCTGAGACCACGAGGAGCTGAGACCACGTGGAGCTGAGACCACGTGGAGCTGAGACCACGAGGAGCTGAGACCACGTGGAGCTGAGACCACGAGGAGCTGAGACCACGAGGAGCTGAGACCACGTGGAGCTGAGAGCACGTGGAGCTGAGACCACGTGGAGCTGAGACCACGTGGAGCTGAGACCACGTGGAGCTGAGACCACGTGGAGCTGAGACCACGAGGAGCTGAGACCACGTGGAGCTGAGAGCACGTGGAGCTGAGACCACGTGGAGCTGAGACCACGAGGAGCTGAGACCACGAGGAGCTGAGACCACGAGGAGCTGAGACGACGTGGAGCTGAGACCACGAGGAGCTGAGACCACGAGGAGCTGAGACCACGAGGAGCTGAGACGACGTGGAGCTGAGACCACGAGGAGCTGAGACCACGTGGAGCTGAGACTACGTGGAGCTGAGACCACGAGGAGCTGAGACGACGTGGAACTGAGACCACGAGGAGCTGAGACCACGAGGAGCTGAGACCACGTGGAGCTGAGACCACGTGGAGCTGAGAGCACGTGGAGCTGAGACCAGCTGAGACCACGTGGAGCTGAGACCACGAGGAGCTGAGACCACGTGGAGCTGAGACCACGTGGAGCTGAGACCACGAGGAGCTGAGACCACGTGGAGCTGAGACCACGAGGAGCTGAGACCACGAGGAGCTGAGACCACGTGGAGCTGAGAGCACGTGGAGCTGAGACCACGTGGAGCTGAGACCACGTGGAGCTGAGACCACGTGGAGCTGAGACCACGTGGAGCTGAGACCACGAGGAGCTGAGACCACGTGGAGCTGAAAGCACGTGGAGCTGAGACCACGTGGAGCTGAGACCACGAGGAGCTGAGACCACGAGGAGCTGAGACCACGTGGAGCCGGGTAAGGGGGAGCTGGGACAGGCGTCTGGTCAACTGAAAGTGTAAAACAAACACGTGACCATCACCACACACACACAACACAGTGTTCACTCGATGTCACCCAGGTTTTCCTTGCAATGTTGATTCACGCTTCTCAATAAATGGGTTCATTTCAATCTCCTCGTTAAATTACATACACGCGTGACTGCGCGTGTGAACACACGCATTGTGTTCACAAGTCCACTCAGCTCCACATCCTCCTGTACCACATCACTCCATCTCTTCTCTAGCCCGTGCCGCGCCCATTTAGTCCCCTCTATCCGGCCGAACAAAAGCTGTTTAAGCATGCGGTGGCTGGGCATGCGGGCTACATGACCCAGCCAACGCAGCCTTGCCTGCCGGAGGAGCTCATCAATGGGACTTTGTCCACATCTTTCAAGGATTTGTGAGCTCCTCACACAATCCAGCCTGGTTAAACCCAGGATGGATCGTAGGCAGGCCAGCCTAAATCTTTCCAACCGGCGAAGATGTTCCATTAGGGTTTCACAAGCGTAGAGAAGAGAGGGCATGACTGTGGCCGAAAAGACCTGAAGCTTCGTGCGGAGCGACAGACCAGGTAGCTTTCCCACAGCGTTACCAACCGCTGAAAAGATAATGCCGCTCGACTGATTTGGAGTGAGACCTCTGCTGTCAAACAGGAGCCGGTCATGAGCACCACTGCCCAGGTATAGAAAACTCTCCACTGCCTCCACAACTGCCATCACCGATATGGAGTTGTGGGGGTGGAGTGTCTGATGCCACAAAATACCCAGGCAGGTGCTTAGTTTTGGTGGGGCTGATGGTAAGGCCCCACCTCTTAGTGGCACGCTCCAGGTTCAGCAGCAGCGCCTCCAACTCCTTCTCTGAGAGAGCAGCAATTACCAGGTCATCGGCATACATTACGTGGTTGATCAATAGGGAGCCATCCCTTGACCGTACTCGAGCATCGATCATCCTCCCATTATATCTGTACCAGATAAAAATTCCTCCGGTACAGCAATTGAATGCTTCTCGAACTACGTGGTTGAAATAGATGTTAAATAATGTGGGAGCCAGAGGAGGTCCTTAATGATCGTGAGCAGAGGGTCAGGGACTCTGAAAGCACGAAAAACAACCAAGAGCCCATGCCTACTGATTGTATCATAGGCCTTGACCAGGTCAATAAAGCAGAGATGTAGGTATTGTTGGAATTCCCTACATCTCTGCTGTAGCAGATGGACAGAAAATATGGCATCTGGGCAGGACCGCCCTTTCCTGAAACCACATTGAGGCTCTGCAAGGCTCTCTTCAGCGTGCCTGGCAAGGCGATGTTGAATAATCCTTGCCAGGACCTTTCCCAGCACATCGAGGAGTGAGATGCCCCTGTAATTGTTACAGTCTGTGCGGCCCCCCTTCTTTAAGAGGGGGGCCACCAGTGCATCCTTCCAATCCTGCGGAACCCGTCCAGTGGTCTGTACTGTTGTTATGATGTAATGTGCGTCAGTCTGTACACAAACGCCACCCTCCCTCAACATTTCGCTTGGGAGATCATCTCTGCCCGGTGCCTTCCCTGGTCTCAGACTCTGTACTTCCTCAACAGATGGCACCTCAGCCAGCCACTCACAGAGCGTGACTTATTCCTCCAATATTTGAGGCACTACAGCCTCAACAGGGCCATCCCCACTTTGTCCCACGTTTTTTTCCAGGCTGAGGGATTCCCCCTCCCCCAGGAACTCACACAAATGCTCAGCAAATCTGCAAACCTGTTCCTGGGGGTCGGAGTTTGGATCATCATTCTTTTCCCCAAATGATGGTAATAGGTGTGGCGCTGCAAGTTACTCTTTTGATGGAATTAAAGAGCGATTTGTGATCGTGCGCCACTGAGGCAGATTCCATCTCCTCAGCAACCCGCGAACACTAACCATCCTTGCAGCGCCTCACGGCTCTCAGAACCTCCGTGCGAAGGCTGCAGTAAGCCTCCTAATTCTCTGACGTGGGATGCTATAGACGATGAGAGTGGGCCTATCGATTTTTCTCAGCCAGCTTGAACACCTCCTCTGTCAGTCTGGGTCTCTGGAGAGGTCTGGACCGTGTACGCAATGCAGCCATTGCAGCTATATTAGCTACAGTCCTAAACCTCGCCCACTTTCCCCTCGACATCAGGAGGAGTGGGGGACGATGCCAACCCCAGCCGCAAACGATGATGAAATTTTCGCTTGCAACTTTCATCAGCTAGCTGAGACCAGGCCACTATGGGTTTGATTAGGGTCCTGGGTATACATCCACCACCAGAGTGGAACAATGGCAGGCGCATCTTACAGATGACAAGTCGATGGTCAGTGGGCAGATCAGCTCCACGGTAGGTCCTTGTGTTATGGACATGGGCCCTCATCCGCTGTTCCGTCACTATGTAGTCCAGCAGATGTTCTTGCTCTGACCCGGCTGATACCGGAACAGCGTGTTGGTAATTACAAGCCCATGGGCTGCACAAACATCGAGCAGCCTCCTACCGTTGGTATTGAGCTGATCTGGCCCATGCCTTCCAATCACTCCAGACCAGATGCCAGCATCATGACCAACTCGGGCATTAAAGTCACCCAACAGGATGACTCTATCCCGAGGGGCCACTTTAGCGAGCACCTGTGACAGGAGGTAATAGAAGGCATCTGACTCATCGGCATTGTCTGCATCCCTCCACGGATGTTCGTCTTCGGTGGGGGCATAAGTAACCACGACCACCACTCCTCGCGTCTGGTTGATTGGAAGGCGAGCCCAAAGTAGTCTGGGGCTTACAGCTTCCCACACCTCACCGCGACGCTCCTACGCCCCCTTCATTATTTTGTTCAGAAGAAGGACGACGCCCTGTTGTTTGGCAGTCTCCTGCCCTGAGTAGAGGACTGTCCACCCCTCATGGTGGCAGGAGCCAAAGCCAGTCCACCGGACCTCCTGAATACCACATAAATCCAGGAGGTACCAACAGAGGAGTGGCAGCCTCTCGTTCGCAGTGAGCGTTCGGACATTCCACGTGGCCATCCGTAGTGGCTTTTTGTTGTTTCTGGAGGAGCCCCGAGGGTAAAGATTAAATCTGGGGTTTGGCCAAGACACGTCATAGACGCCTGTCCTCCCGGGGCCTCCGGCACAAGCTTAATTAAATGTTTATTCCGCGGTATCGTGGTAATTAATTGAAGGTGGAGGGGTTACCAGCCCCTCGCACCCGTCCAGAGCCCCCATTTGGCCGCTGTGGTGACTACAAACGCCATGAGGGGAATGGTCAATCTGAATTGGCCCTCCCCCCACGGCACTGCCCACCACAGCGTTGCTGTCTGGCACCAGATACAGATACACAGATACACAAAGACAAAGATCCCCCGTATAGCCTGAACAGACTGTTGAGGCAAGTGGCCTTAGCGAGTAGCACCTGTGAAGGCCGGCACGGCACACGAGGGGGCCGGTGGACAACACCACGCCCAGCCGCCTTTGTCTCCCCAGTGGCGATGTGGTTTTTTTTTTACACAGAGCACCAGGTACTCAATTGAGGCTGAGTCGACCTAGGGGAGGCCCAGGACCGGTTCAGATATTCGTCACCGGGTTCGTAGTGTAGTGCGCTAACCGCTACACTACCGCTCCCCACACACAGATACACACACACACAGATACACACTGATACACACACACAGATACACACACACACAGATACACACGCACACACAGATACACACACACATAGATACACACGCACACACAGATACACACACACACAAATACAAAGACAAAGATACACACACACAGATACACACACACAGATACACACACACACGCACAGATACACACACAGATACACACACACACAGATACACACACAGACACACATACAAATACACACACACAGATACACACACAGATACACACACACACAAACACAGATACACACACAGACACACACACAAATACACACACACACAGATACACACACACAGATACACACAACAACAACAACAACAACAACAACCGCCATTCGCCACTAAGTGGCGGTGACGTCACCACGACGCTTGTGCCAGGCCAAGTGCACCTTGAGGCCACGTGAAGTGTCGAACGCCCGCTGGCAGGAGGTCACGGGGCAGACCCAGCAGGTGCCACGGGTCGACTGACCGAGATGACCGAGATGACTGGCTGATGCACCACCTGTGTCCCCTACTGTACCAACTTGCTGTGCTTTAACCACCCGGCGCTCCGCTCGTTGTTGTGAGCGTCGCTCCTCCGCCCTCCGTTGTTGTTGGAGGGCGACTGCCTCCAACTGCCCAGTAGCGTCCTTCACGAGCCTCCTCCACAGAGGCCGATCTTGACACCGCTGGTACCAGTCATCGGCAAGTCCATTCAGCTCCACGTCCTCCTGTACCACATCACTCCATCTCTTCTCTAGCCCGTACCGCGCCCGTTAAGCCCCCTCGATCCGGAAGAACAAAAGCTGTTTAGGCATGCGGTGGCTGGGCATGCCTAAACACTCAGATACACACACACACAGATACACACAGACAGATACACACACACAGATACACGCACACACTGCACGTGTGTAGTACCTGTCCAGTGGTGGGGTGAGGGTCATGGTGAGGGTAGACTGTGTCAGTGCTCGTGTTGACATGTGAGGGTGACTGTGTCAGTGCTCGTGTTGACATGTGAGGGTGACTGTGTCAGTGCTCGTGTTGACATGTGAGGGTGACTGTGTCAGTGCTCGTGTTGACATGTGAGGGTGACTGTGTCAGTGCTCGTGTTGACATGTGAGGGTGACTGTGTCAGTGCTCGTGTTGACATGTGAGGGTGACTGTAACGGTTGTGGCGTTTAATCAGCAAACTCACCTAAATCACATCCCTCGTCTGTCCCACCCACCTCACTCACCTCACCCTCCATTCCCCTCACCTCCCCTCACACCACTCCCCCCCTCCCCTCCCCTCCCTCCCCTCCCCCCTCACGCCTCCCTCACCGCCATGAGGCGATCACATTCCGCGCGATTTGAACGTCGCGACTTTCGTGAACCCAAAGCGGCGCTGCTCCCGCCAACGCCAAGCGGTGTGAGCTACTTTACAACTGTAATGTAGTAACTCCACGGGAGACGACTTCACGGGTAACACACTCTTTATTTTATCAAACTTGGTTACAGGTGACTAACACCTACTTTGTATCTCGGGTGACAAACACCCACTTAGCTACTTGGCGACTAACGCCCACTGAGCTACTCGGATGACCAACATCCACTTAGTACTCGGGTGACAAACACCCACTTAGCTACTTGGCGACTAACGCCCACTGAGTTACTCGGATGACCCACATCCACTTAGTACTCGGGTGACAAACACCCACTTAGCTACTTGGCGACTAACGCCCACTGAGCTACTCGGATGACCAACATCCTCTTAGCTACTTGGCGACTAACGCCACTGAGCTACTCGGATGACCAACATCCACTTAGTACTCGGGTGACAAACACCCACTTAGCTACTTGGCGACTAACGCCCACTGAGCTACTCGGATGACCAACATCCACTTAGCTACTCGGCGACTAACGCCACTGAGCTACTCGGCTTCACTAGGTCTTCAGCTCCGTCTTCGGGTCTTCAACTGGGTAACTCTTCCCGAGTGCTCTCGCGCGTCCCCCTTTATACCCCACCTGCGGACGTCGCTGCGAGCACCCACTTATTCGACCAATCGCCGGGTGCTGGCTACGATCCTCTTTTCCCACATCTCATCGTGCCTCACCACTCACTCCGCGCCGCCTCGTCATCTGTCACTCCCGGCGCGCGCGTCCACACCACGCCCACAACGCGTGCCCAACCCCGCACCCCGCGCCGCCCCGTGATCCATCACTGTCACAGTCGGCGCACGTCAATACCACCACTACATCACCCCCTACCACATAGCTCGCAGCCGCCCCGGCTGCTACAAAAATATACAAACCCTCCCTGTGTGCCCCGTAACACAACACAACAACAAGAACAACAACTACACGACGCGAACACCACCATCCGCAACCCTCAACCAATGCCACCGCGACAATAGAACAATATATACAAACCGGCGAGTGACAATAGCAATGTGTATACAAAAAAAAAATAAATGGAAATTTTTTTTTTTTCTTTCGACTCGTGCAGTGTCCCCTTTTCTTCCGAGCGTCCCTACAACGGGACATTACCCCGGCAGAGGGGAACACCGGGCGAGCTCGGTGTAGAGCACAAAAAAAACCGTCCTCATGAAAATTGTTGAGACCTAGCCCGAGTCCGCCTTGCCGGTCCGTCGTACGGCACCAGACGCGGTTGAACGTCCGGTGGTGCCGGCGGTTCAGGAAGACATCGGCCAGGCATCGAGGACTCGTGCGTGCCCCGGGGTTCAGGCTCTCGACGGTCAGCAGCCGTCAAGCCCGAGGCACCTGGGGGTGGGTCAGGTGGAGACACGTGAGGAGCAGCCTGCGACACCTCCCTCCCCGAGTCGACGGTCACATCACACGCCCGGTCGTCACGGCACAGAACGGGGTCACACGGTGCCGCATAGGGCTTCAGTCGGGAGGGGTGCACATACCAACGGCGTTTCCCCCATTTAATCTGTATACTCTGGGGTCGTGCAACCCGCACAATTTCCACCGGTCCCCTCCAAGGTCTCAACAACTTGGGGGACGTAGCCAACGGTGCATGTGGACAATGCAGCCAGGCCTTATCGCCTGGTTTCCAATCATGCGTATGCACCCTCCGCTCACGCAATTTCTCGTTTGCAATTTGCCGTGACCGCGAATTCAACCTTGCCGCCTCCCGCGCTTCAGTCAATTTGGCGATATTAAATTTGATGTGGTCTGCCAATTTAGATTTTGCCCGTGGCTGGGAAATCCCCAGTTGGACGTCCATGGCCGGATCGGCCTCCCGCCCATACATAAGAAAAAATGGGGAAAACCCTGTCGCCGCATGAGGGGCCATTCGATAGGCCGCGAGTACCCCCGGCACCTGTAAGTCCCAATCAACCTGATCGTCGCAGACCTGTTGGCACAACATAGACGTAATCGTTCTGTTCAGACGCTCAACCATCCCGTCAGTCTGCGGGTGGTAGGGGGAAGTACGCACTTTCTTTGTACCCAACAGGTCGCACACCTCGCGCAACAAAACGCTCGAAAAATTCTTCCCTTGATCCGTCAGCAAGCGTTCGGGGGCGCCCTTGTCCAACACATAACCCTGGACAAAGGCGTCCGCCACCGCCGCAGCCGACTGGTTGGCGAGCGGCCATGCCATAGGCCATCGGGTGAAGCATTCCACGCCAACCAGCAGGAACCTATTTCCCCTTGGTGTAACCGGAAAGGGCCCCAAGATGTCCAACGCTACCAATTCGTTTATACGCGAAACCTGAATGGATTGCAGCGGTGGATTAGCCGCCAATGGTGGCGGTTTCCTTTTGGCGCACTCTACGCATCCCTTAAGAATATTCGCCACGTCGTTACCCATCCCCGGCCAATAATAGTCCCGCTGGATTAGGGCGAGCGTTTTGTGAAAACCCAGATGCATGAGCCGTTCATGAGCTGCCAGAACAATCCTACCCCGCATAGCAACAGGCACCACGAGCACGTGACGCCGGGACATGTTGTCCCACCTCATCAACAGGCCCTGTCTGCACACCCAGGAACCGACCCGCGCCTCCCCTTGTTCGGGAGCGCCAACTTTCCGACGCAGCGTAAGTAGGGAGCTGTCGGACATCTGGAGGCGGCCCCACTCAATGAGGGGCAACGACAACAGCGAATCCCTCCCCGTGGGGGCGTCCTCTCCCGGGGTGTCAGTGGCGGCGAGCGCAACTCCCGGGGCGCCGGCGACCGGGGGTTTGCACCGCGCTGATCCCAACAAACATGTGCAGTCCGTGCACGGCGGCAACCGCGACAAGGCGTCCGCGTTTGAGTGCCGCAACCCTTTTCGGTAAATCGTCGTGAATTGGTAGTCTTGAAGGACCTCCAACCATCGGGACAATTGGCCCGATGGCTGCGCCACGCGCATAGCGTATTGTAGAGCCGCATGGTCCGTCCGGACCGTAAAATGACGGCCGTAAAGATACGGCCTGAATTGCTGTGTAAAAACCACAATGGCTAACAATTCACGACGAGTTACGCAATAGCGTTGTTCTGCGGGGGAAAGAACCCTACTACCGTAGGCGACCACCCGTTCAACCCCCCCGACCAACTGTGAGAGCACCCCCCCGATACCCGTATTGCTGGCGTCCGTGTCAAGCAAAAACGGTTGTGTGAAATCGGGGTAACACAAGGGGGGAGCCTGCACCAAAGCGTCACGGAGGGAGCAGAACGCATCCTCCTCCTCTGCCCCCCAGTGAAACCTCACACCCTTAGCCGTCAAAGCGTGCAGGGGCTTGGCTATGGTGGCAAATTGCTTGACAAAACGACGGTAATAGGAGGCAAAACCAATGAAACTACGAACCTCCGTGACCGAGGTTGGCGTTGGCCATGAGCTGACGCAATGCGTCTTAGCAGGGTCCGTCGAGATCCCTGAACGACTCACGATATGGCCCAAATACCTGACAGATTCCCGAAGCAGAAAACATTTAGCCGGTTTAAATTTTAGCTTAGCGGAACGCATCCTGAGGAACACCGCTCTCAGTCGCTGGAGGTGCTCCTCGAAAGTCCGACTAAAGACGATAATATCGTCAAGATAAATCAAACAGGTATCCCATTGGAGGCCTGACAAAACCAATTCCATGAGTCTCTGGAACGTGGCGGGGGCGGAATGTAAGCCCATGGGCAAACGGTTGAATTCAAAAAGGCCCCCAGGTGTGCGGAAAGCAGTTTTAGGTTTAGACTCGTTATCGAGTGGCAATTGCCAAAATCCAGAAAGCAGATCGAGTGTGGAAAAAAACTGCGCTCCCGCCAAGGCATCCAGCGACTCATCCATCCTGGGGAGCGGATACGCATCCGCCATCGAGATTTTGTTTAAGCGGCGGAAATCGACACAAAACCGCAAGGACCCGTCCTGTTTCTTTACTAGGACAATAGGAGCACCCCACGGACTAGAAGAGGGCGAAATGATATCGGCCGCCAACATATCATTAACCGCCGATTGCACATGTTCCTTCTCGGCCGGGCTGAGCCGGAAAGGATTCTGACGAATAGGGGCCGCGTCCCCTGTAGCTATGTGGTGGCGCAACAGGTCAGTGCAGCCGATATCGTACTTATGTTTGCTGAACACGTCAGCAAACTCGATGAGCAAACCCCTCAATGCTCCCAATTGCACCCCGGACAAGTTAGCAGAACCCGCACACAGCGAGTCCAACCACTCAGTCCCCTCATCACTTTGAGGATGCGACTCGACAGTAAAATCTGCTTGAGCCACGAGCCGTTCCTCAACGGGCAGCGGCGCGGCGTGAGCCAGCACCGTTCCCTGCGCAATTACGGCCGGCCGCGACCCCGTATTCAGGACCATTACGAACGGCTCACTGTCCCCTCTCACCATGGTTTGAGCAACCGCTAAGTCGAGGCCCTTACTGGCTCTGTTTGACGGCCCCAACAGCACCCCCTGTGCCTCCGCACCCACCTCGAGTGGCTTCCTGAACCGAAGGGGTACTAACATTTGCGATCCCGGGGGTACCCGTACAGTGTGAGTCGCCAGCGCCTGCACCGTCGCACAAACCGTGCGCACTTTGATAGGGCTCGACAAGAAGGCAACCCGCCGACCTGACGGAAGCTCTATGCAGGCCTGATCAATAAGAATTTTGATGGGCATTTTTGACAAAAAGTCCGTACCTAGCAAACAGGGAACGGCCAGCGATGATGATACAAAAATAGGGCCCGCTAATTTAATGTCCCCAATGCAAATAGTCGCCCGAATCTGGCCGATGATCCCCAGGGATCCCCCATTCGCCGCATAAAATGGCACGTCTACCGGCAGAAGGGGTCTACTTTGGACGGGAAGGATGTTATAAATAAGGTCCGAGATGATGGTGGCCGACGCACCCGTGTCAACAAGCACCCGGACCTCAACCCCGTCAATGAACCCCGTTACCACGGACGACCCGGCTGACGCAGCCACGATCCTGTGGGCCAATTCGGACCACTCGACTGCTTGCGGGCCGCGTACGGACCCCCCCCGCCGAATTGAACCCCCGGCACCCAGCCGCGAACCCCCCACCGCGAAGCGGCGACCCGAATGTGCCGTGTTTGTGGACCGAACGTGTGAGGTGCCGCGACTTGCCGGGTTTTGTTGGGATGACTTGTGGCCCTGGTCGTCGTCCCGACGTGGTCCTGCGGTGCGCGGACGCGGGGCCCGGCACCCGGCTGCGACGTGACCCCGAAGGCCGCAGTTGTAGCAGACGACGGACGTCGTAGGTTTCGGTTGCTCCAGCTTGCGGGGCGAACGTGTGGGCGAACGACCTCCCGTTCTCCACTCCCCCGGACACGGTGCAGCGAAGGCCCGCTCCTGCACCGCAGCTGGCTGAGGTTCGGCGATCGTGGCGGCCAGTGCCGCATTCCCCGGCCATTTGCAGACGACCCCCGGCTTGCGTTTGAGGACCTCGTACGCGTGAATGCTCGTGGCGATCGCCAGGGAGCAGATCTCCATCTCGTCTGCCACGTTGATGGGGACCCCCAACTCGTGGGCCAACACCAGCAGCTGCTCCGTCACCATGGCGTCCTTCCCCTCCTTATCCATGCGGGGAAAAGCCGCGTCCGCCAAGGCGAGCAGTGCCGTGCGGTAGGCTAGCGTCGTTTCCCCAGCCACCTTCCGCCGATCGTAGAACTGGTGGCGGCACGTGGAGGGCGGCCCGAACACCTTCGCCATCAGGTGTAGTGCGGCCTGGAGCGTAGAGCGGGACGACCTTGCAGCAGATGTGAAGGCTGCAAGCGCGTCGTCGTCAAGCATCGCTGGCAACGCACGCAGGGCAGTGGTATCGGACCACCCCGACATCTCCTGATGAGCGAGGAACCTTCGTTGGAAGGCTCCCCAGTCGCCCCCATCCGCCTTGAACGCCGACAGCGCGGGCAATCTTTGCTGGAGGACCCGATCGTCGTCGACGTCGGAGAGATTTTCCCGCGCTCCGCTGGAGTTGTGTAAAATGTCGGCTCGGTTGTCAGGCGCAAAATGGAGGGCTCCGGCGCGCGCTGATGACGTGGGCTGCGCTGCGCGGAGGTGTCCGGCCACGTGGCGTTCGTCTTTCCCGCCAATCAATGGCGGCCCCTCAAAAACGGCGGGAACTTCCAGGCTTTCGGCGCGAAGCGCCGTTTGGCGGGATCCCGCCAGCCTCGCTCCTTCCTCCAACCCCGCAGCCGTTTTCCCGCCCGCTGGAACGGAGATCTCGGCCAAGATTGCAGCGGCGGCGAGCAGCAACTCCGCCAACCGGGAGTGTGCGTCTTGGAGGCTGGTGTCGGAGGCAAGCAGAGCGTCGGCCATCACCGCGAGGTGCTGCATCGGCGGCCACTCCTCGTCCTCTCCTCCCGAGGTCGGTGTCCCCGGTACGCCGTCGTCATCCCGACCTCGCTCGTGGGTACGGGTAGTCTTCCTTGTGTCCATACTTCTTGAAGACAGGTTTACTTCTGACGCCAGTTGTAATGTAGTAACTCCACGGGAGACGACTTCACGGGTAACACACTCTTTATTTTATCAAACTTGGTTACAGGTGACTAACACCTACTTTGTATCTCGGGTGACAAACACCCACTTAGCTACTTGGCGACTAACGCCCACTGAGCTACTCGGATGACCAACATCCACTTAGTACTCGGGTGACAAACACCCACTTAGCTACTTGGCGACTAACGCCCACTGAGTTACTCGGATGACCCACATCCACTTAGTACTCGGGTGACAAACACCCACTTAGCTACTTGGCGACTAACGCCCACTGAGCTACTCGGATGACCAACATCCTCTTAGCTACTTGGCGACTAACGCCACTGAGCTACTCGGATGACCAACATCCACTTAGTACTCGGGTGACAAACACCCACTTAGCTACTTGGCGACTAACGCCCACTGAGCTACTCGGATGACCAACATCCACTTAGCTACTCGGCGACTAACGCCACTGAGCTACTCGGCTTCACTAGGTCTTCAGCTCCGTCTTCGGGTCTTCAACTGGGTAACTCTTCCCGAGTGCTCTCGCGCGTCCCCCTTTATACCCCACCTGCGGACGTCGCTGCGAGCACCCACTTATTCGACCAATCGCCGGGTGCTGGCTACGATCCTCTTTTCCCACATCTCATCGTGCCTCACCACTCACTCCGCGCCGCCTCGTCATCTGTCACTCCCGGCGCGCGCGTCCACACCACGCCCACAACGCGTGCCCAACCCCGCACCCCGCGCCGCCCCGTGATCCATCACTGTCACAGTCGGCGCACGTCAATACCACCACTACACAACAATAACACACTTTCCACAGGAGCTCAGCCTAGGGCCTGTACACAACACCGGCCGTCTAACGCTGACGGCGCTGACTGAGAGAGCCAACTGCTCTCCTTCGTAGCGGAGACGTTTAGGGACGACGACGACGACGAGACGAGTCCCAGAACCGACAGCCCCGAGCTCCCCTCGCTCTCTGCTCCTTTTTCACACTTTTATTTAACTCACTCTGTCTGTTGTCGTATCCTCAAATCTTGTAACTCAATTTTAACCCACTTCCAAATGTGGTATACTTATGTCATACTGATGACAATACTAAATTCTATCATGAAAAAAATTAAATATATTTTTAAACATTATTTTTTATATGTTATGTTTCGGCTTGGGTCTAATTGTCCATGCTCAACTCACGTTGGCTGTAAATCACCACGGCCACTTACGTTATGGCAAGCCTCGGGGCCACTTCCTGGAGTCGTGGAGTTCTGCTATTACTCGTAAGGTACATTTCATTAAAGCGTGTTTAAAAAAAAGTATTTTTAAATATTACTTATTATGCTCCCGGCTCGGCCTGGCTCCGCCCTGACCGCGCCTCCCTTCTTGAACCTCCCAGCAGATTCCAGGGGCCTCCAGACGGGGGCCTCCATGACCCTTGCCTCAGTTTCTCCGCTCTGCCAACACCACGTGCTCACACGCTCACCGGCGTGTGCGCTGTCTGTCCACCACAGCTGCCGCTGCTGTCCACCAGCCGGCGCTATTACACTACAATAATAATAATAATCATGCTGTGTAATGTGTAGTTGCAGCTACGACCACCAGCGCCAATGCAATTGACCGCCAATCCCATCGCAATCGGAACGATGTGCAGCATCAAAATCTGTATTTGTACTCGAGGAATCGGACGAGCTCGTTTGAACCGTCTACAAAATGTCTGTGTACTGCCTCGGTTGTACTGTCGATGTACTGTATTGTTTGTCATGTCGAGGCAGGACTACTTTTGGCGGGAGATCGCCTCAGTAATGCGCTTCGAGGATATACCCGAATAGCCTAAATCAATGTGTAATATAGGACTTCGCCACGCACTGCTTGGTCTCCGTCACAGCGCCACGGAACGCCACGAGTTATTCCTCCGGTGCCCGCTTTCTTTGGACAAATCTACGATGAGCGTCGTCCGGTGGCTCGTATGCTTCCGCCATTTCGTCGAAAGCCCCCTTTAGCGTCGCCTTTCTAGCAGCCGGGATGGAGCGGAAAAACTTCAAAGATGCGTCATCGAGGAGCGTCGGCAGGACCTCCAAGGCCTCCTCATCCGTCCACTTGGCGGAGCGGACAGCTGATTCGAAACGCCAAGTGAATGCGCTCCAACCCCCACCAACGGCAAATTCCTTTATAGTCGTCAGACAGTGGCTGCGGGTCCCGCCGCTGCTGTCACCCGAAGCGGCCGTCCCACGCGGCGGTGACAAAATGGCGGCTTCCCGCCAGTCTGTCGTGACCGCGCCCAAGATGGCGGCGTGTTGGCGCGTGTTTGGGAAAGCGGGAAACCTCGCAGAGGCCGCAATGGCGGACGGCCCGGGCCCACCCAAAGCTTCCCCCCTCAGAGGCCCGACGCAAGGTTGTCCCGGCGCCGTCGCTGGCGCGACCAGTGTGACCAAGTCCAGCAAAACGGCCCGCAGCGAATCAATCTGCTCCGCCACGAGCCGCCAGCTGTCCTCGGCGCCCGAAGATGTAGACGGCCCGGCTCCCGCGACGATATCTTGCACTCCTGCAGTGTCGCTTGCCGCCGTCCCGTCCACGCCCTCCGTGTCCGGGACCGCCACCGCTGGAGGAAGGTCCCCATCGTCATCCGAAGAAGGCGTTGGTTGATTCTTCTTTTTGAGATGTTTTGACATCTCGAACCGCTTCTGACACCAGTGTAATAAAGGACTTCGCCACGCACTGCTTGGTCTCCGTTACTCTTCAATCGGGTTGACACCCGCACCCCGCTGGTCCAGACACCGGACCAGCTGCTCTTCGCGCGCGCCCCGCACGCACTTTCTCGTCAGTCCTTGACGCTCCCGCCCGCTCCGCACACCGCTGGCCGACGGTGTGCTGAAGCCCTGCGGCCACGTGGCTGATGGCGCGGATTCCCTCCGGCCACCCAACGTGGTCCAGCTTCGTGACTCTACCAACTGACCCGGAGCCCTTCCGGGCTCCCACCTATATCCCCTTCACCACGTGACCCTGTTTCCTCCCTCTCAACACGCCCTTCCGAACCTTCCAGATCTGGCCTCCACATTGCGCCCTGCTGGCTCCGCCCCTAGGTTCCGCCCCCATTCACCTCACTTCCGATTGGACCTGAGGTGAACGGCGGACCTTCACATACGCCCCCATACTGGCTCCGCCCCCCAATACCCCGGGCCGTATGATTGGCCCAGAGGCCAGCAGCGAACCACGCTTACGCTCTTATTACAAATTGAACAAAACCCTCAACGATTTGAAAAACTCGACACGGGCGACAGTTCGGGTAATGTCCCTGCTTAGATCGTGTTGTGGTTGACCGGTTCTTGTTTGAGGGCGGTCCATATGTCTTGTGCCCCCTCTCCCCCCCCCCTGCACCAAACCCATTGCAAATCCCTAAAAACTTCATGTAATTTTAAGTAATGTTTAAAAAAAAAAACTTAAATGAATATGTAAAAGGAAAAGCGGTGTTAGGGATCAATCAATCTACTGGACATCAGTGAAAAAGAGCTTTATAGCTCACCAGATTCCTGCAGTATAAATAAATATGATTCTGATCATTGGTGGGGAGGGGCGGGTCACAAGACATCTGGACCTCCCTGTACATTATTGGGCTGCCAAGGGGGGAGCGAGAGAGCGGACTCCCAGCAAGAGCTTTATAGCTCATCGGATTCCTCCAGTACAAGTACATATTTTGACTCTGATCATTGGGGGGAAGGGGGTGGAGGGTCACAAGACATCTGGACCACCCTGTACATCGTTGCGCTGCCCCGGCCGGCGGGGGGGACGACGACGTTGCAGCATCACGCGTCGAGATTGACAACGGGGGGAGGAATCGAGGGGGAGGAAGGGGGCTGAGGACGATCCCCAGAGGGTCGACCCAGCCAGGGGGGGGGGAGGGGCGAGAGACGGTGGTTGAGATTGGCCTCGACACCGTGCGCACGTGCCCAGGTCTCGCAGGAACCGCGAGAGATGTTGGACCACGCCGTAGCAGCCTTGCACCCCCCCCCCTCTATCCCTTTATGGGAGCCAGCGGTTCTTAATTAGCTTTTTTACTCTCGATCGTAAAAGTAAAAAAGAAAATGTCATGTTAATGAATCACGGTGGGTTCGATGGACACAAAGTGAAGTTGTGAACTTAACTAGCCGGTGATTAATTTGTGTTGTTGAATTCGCTTCGAACAAAAACAATCTGCCCATGTTTAGCACTAAGAACCATCGTTATATATAAAAACCCCTGGTATATATGTAAGGCGAGTGCCATCTCCTGCATTATGTGGGGTGTGATGTGATATGCAGTTATGGGTTATCTAGGGGAAGGATTACATCTAGGCCAAAGGTGATGGGGCGGAGCCACCGGGGAAGCATCTGGAACGTGCCCGAAGGTTCCAGGAGGGGCGTGGCCAGAGGCGGGGCTTAGTCGCCAGGGAGCGAATATAAGCGGGGGCCAGAGCAAGGTGCGTGGTCGGTGTGTGAAGATCAAGAGGAGCTCCCTGTCGCTGCTGCGCTGCCATCTCCATCGGCCACGTGGCGGCTCGACCTCCAGCCGCTCAGCCGCTCCCGAGCGCGCCGTCAGCCAGCGGCGTGCTGGACAGTGGGTGAGCACCACGTGGTGCGGGGCGGCGTGCATCCGTAGTGCGAGTGGGAAGAGACGAGAGACAACCAACTGTACCGGAGATTTATTAATAAACTATTCAAGTTTTTATCGTGTCGGAGCCACTCATTACATATATAAGAATCACTGGTATATATAACAAACACTTGTATATATGAGCACCGCTGGTATATGTGTAATGAGATAGTGACATCTAGTGGTTGGGAAAGGAAAGCACGGGTACGGGCACCACTATAAACATCATCCAATCTCTAACGGGGAAGGTATCTGGGCCAAAGGTGAAGGGCGGGGCTGGCCGAGAAACTCCGAGAACCGGCGAGAAAGTTCCACGAGAGAGCGTGGCCGGAGGCGGGGCCTGGGCGCGCCCGCGGCTATATAAGCGGAGGCAGCAGAGGACTCGGGGTCGGTGTGTGGAGTCTTGGGTCCGCACTGCGTCGCAGCTTGCCGTCATCTCTCTCCGTCGTTTGGCCACGTGGCGGATCTCCTGCGGAGTTCCACTGCCCTCTCCGGCACGTCGTCAGCCAGCGGCGAGAGCGGACGGGTGGACGGACGGAGTCCGCCGTGTGATCAACCGTGTGTGTAGTCCGTAGAACGTTAACATCTAAGTCTGTACTTGAAGAGGAAGCCGATAACGTTGGCCTGTGCTGTGCCCGTACGTGGAATAAAGAAGAGTGCCCTCTACACGACATGTTGTGGAAGTCGCTCATTACATATGCAACAACCACTGGTATAAATGTGAACCACTGGTTTATACAACAACCACTGGTTTATATAAGAATAACTGGTTTATATGAGAACCACTGGTGTATATAGGAAGCATATAGGAACCACTGGTGTATATGTTGCGCTGTAGATGGGATGTGTGCATTCACCTGCATTAGCAGACAGGGCCCATCAGGGGCAGTAACTTGCACCGGCATGAGGGTCACTACATTCCCCAGCCCCGAAGCAGGAGAGGGCTGCGGAGTGTCCTGGGATCCCCCGGGACCCCCCCCCACCCCCGGAACTCTCTGGAAGGGAGGCGTGGCCAGAGGCTGACGCACCGGTGCTGGGTATAAAAGCCGGACCTCTCAACGAGTCCGGGGCCAGTCCAAGACAGAAGCCAGAAGACCGCTAGCCAGAACCCTGGGAACCCCCGGCCCGCTGCCCTTGTAAGGGCTTGACTCTGAGGGCCAGTGGTGAGACACTGGGACCCCTATCCACGCTTCCCTTGTAAGGGCCGGGACTCTGTGAGCCAGTGGTGAGACAATGGGACCCCTAGCCAAGCTGCCCTTGTGAGGGCCGGACTCTGTGGGCCAGTGGTGAGACACTGGGACCCCTAGCCACGCTGCCCTTGTGAGGGCCTGACTCTGAGGACCAGTGGTGAGACACTGGGACCAGTAGCCACGCTGCCCTTGTAAGGGCCTGACTCTGAGGGCCAGTGGTGAGACACTGGGACCCTTAGCCACGCTGCCCTTGTAAGGGCCTGACTCTGAGGGCCCAGTGGTGAGACACTGGGACTCCTAGCCACGCTGCCCTTGTAAGGGCCTGGAGTCTGAGGGCCAGTGGTGAGACACTGGGACCCCTAGCCACGCTGCCCTTGTAAGGGCCTGACTCTGAGGGCCAGTGGTGAGACACTGGGACCCCTAGCCACGCTGCCCTTGTAAGGGCCTGAATCTGAGGGCCCAGTGGTGAGACACTGGGACTCCCGGCTCGCTGCCCTTGTCTTGTAAGGGCCTGGTCCGAGTGGCCCAGTGGTCGGGACCCGCACCTTGGCTGGTTCGGGTCAGCGTAGCCTCCCCTAGGGAACTCGTAGCCGGAGGACCTGAGCGGTAGCCCGGCGTTGATACGCGCCAGTCCGGAGGCTGCACCTCCCCAGGTGATCAAGAGCAAAGGTTCTGTAGCCTTGGTGAAGGCTGGGACTGTTGATGTTGAGCGTTTATTGAATAAAAGCGTTGCCTCTACGAGCCGGACAGACGGACAGCCAGATGAACATGTCGATGGACTCACGGACAGGGAGACAGACAGGTCGATAGCCAAGCAGGCGGACAAGAAGTTGGACAGACAGACAGGGAGACAGACGGGTCGATAGCCAGGCAGGCGGACAAGAAGATGGACAGACAGACAGGGAGACAGACAAGTCGATAGCCAGGCAGGCGGACAAGAAGATGGACAGACAGACAGGCAGACAAACAGGCAGACAGACAGGCAGGTGGACAAGAAGATGGACAGACGGACAGGCAGACGGACAGTCCTGACGCATGAGTCGCCGTCACCCCGACGGAGTTGTCGTCCCAACGAGGATCGTCACTCGACCCTCGCCCCCCCCCCCTCGCCCCCCCCTCGCCCCCCCCCCCTCGCCCCCCCCCTCGCCCCCCCCCCCTCGCCCCCCCCTCGCCCCCCCCCCTCACCCCCCCCCTCGCCCCCCCCCTCGCCCCCCCCCCCTCGCCCCCCCCCTCGCCCCCCCCCCCAGCCATGGCCGAGCACCCGGCGCAGGTGGCCCTCTACGCTCTGATCGTGGCGATGGGCATCGTGGGGAACGTCGTGGTCCTCCTGCTGCTGCTCGGCTCTCCCACCGAGGCCCCCGCGTCTGGGCGAGGCGCCACGCGGAACGTCGACAGCCACCACCGTCGTCGCCGTGGCTGTGATTGCGGTGGTGGTGGTGGTGGTTGTCTCCACCTCGTCTGCGGGTGTCCCGCGCTGCTGCGGTCTCGCGTCGCCCGCCTCCCTCCCTGGGGGCTGCTCATCGGGAATCTGATGGCGAGCAACGCGCTCCTGGGGGTGACGCGCAACACGCTGCTGCTCGCCGCAGACGCCGGGTTCGATCCCCAGCTGGGGCCGGGCGCCTGCCGAGCGCTCATGAGCGTGTGGACGCTGGCACGCTGCGTCAACACGTGGAGCTGCCTGGCGCCCTGCGCCTACAGGGTGAATGGGTGGGTGGGTAGGTGAGTGGGTGGGTGAGTGGGTGGGTGGGTGAGTGGGTAGGTGAGTGGGTAGGTGAGTGGGTAGGTAAGTGAGTGGGTGAGTGGGTAGGTGAGTGGGTAGGTGAGTTGGTAGGTGAGTTGGTAGGTGAGTGGGTAGTTGAGCGTGTGGACGCTGGCACGCTGCGTCAACACGTGGAGCTGCCTGGCGCCCTGCGCCTACAGGGTGGGTAGGTGAGTGGGTAGGTCAGTGTGTAGGTGAGTGGGTAGGTGAGTGGGTGGGTGAGTGAGTGGGTGGATGAGTGGGTAGGTGAGTGGGTAGGTGAGTGGGTGGGTGAGTGAGTGGGTAGGTGAGTGGGTAGGTGAGTGGGTAGGTGAGTTGGTAGGCGAGTGGGTAGGCGAGTGGGTGGGTGAGTGGGTGGGTGATTGGGTTGGTAGATGAGTACGTGAGTGGGTGGTCGGTGAGAAGACATGGATAAGTGGGCGGTCAATTAGGTGGTCAGGTGGTGAGTGGATAGGTGGGTGAGTGGGTGGTCGAGTGGGTGGACAGGTGGGTGAGTGGGTGGTCGAGTGAGTGCACAGGTGGTCGAGTGGGTGTGCAGGTGGTCGAGTGGGTGGTCGAGTGGGTGGACAGGTGGGTGAGTGGGTGGTCGAGTGAGTGCACAGGTGGTCGAGTGGGTGGGCAGGTGGTCGAGTGGGTGGTCGAGTGGGTGGACAGGTGGGTGAGTGGGTGGTCGAGTGGGTGGACAAGTGGGTGAGTGGGTGGACAGGCGGGTGAGTGGGTAGCCATCCGTTAATCGGTTTGCTTTTGCTACGCCCATCTCCCCCACTGCGCCCTCTCTCCCTGCCCAGATGTTCAAGATGATTCGCCTCGGGCGCCGTGTCTCCCAGGGCCCACGCCTCAACTCCATGGGCGTCCGCGGCGCGGGCGGCGACCCGGAGCGCTGTGCCATCAAAGTCTCCCTGGCTCTCGTCTGGGGCCTCAACGCGGCCTACGCGGTGCCGGGCCTCTTCTTCACCACGGCCAAGAGGCTGAGCACCGCGCAGGGTGGCAACCTCATGCTCATCAGCAGCACCACGCGGCCGCTCCTCGGCTGCGTCTGGGACTTCGGGCCGGGCGGCCAAGGGGCCGGCTTCGTGTTCATCATGTCCTCCCTGGTGGTCCACGAGTTGGTGCCCATCGTGCTCATGGTGGTCACCAACGCCGCCAGCCTCGTGGCGCTCAGGCGCTTCGCGGCGGAACGGAAGCAGGGGCAGCAGCAGGGGCAGCAGGAGCAGGGGCAGCAACAGCAGGGGCAGCAGCCCGGAGCCGGGGCCGCCGTGGGCCCTCTGGCTCGAGGTGCGGCGGGGTTGGCTCCGGGGCAGGGGCTGCGTCCAGACTCGAGGGCGACGGCCCCGTGGGGCCGCGAGACGCCCGAGAAGGAGGAGGATGAGTCGTGCCGAGTCTACGACGGCGTCCACGACGGAGTCCACGACGGCGTCTACGACGGCGTCCACGACGGCGTCTACGACGGAGTCTACGACGGTTCGGACTCTGGGGCTGCCCGTGACCCCGCGGGGGGCGTCCGTGAGCCGGGCTCGAAGGTCATCGGCGAGCCGCCGGCTTCAGATGTTGGTGGCAGCGTACGCGTTGAGACAACACAGCAGCAACCACCACCACCACCACGATCACCACTACCACGATCACCACCACCACCACCACGATCACCACCACCACCACGATCACCACCACCACCACGATCACCACCACCACCACCACGATCACCACCACCACGATCACTACCACCACCACGATCACCACCACCACGATCACTATCACTATCACCACCACCACGATCACCACCACCACGATCACTACCACCACCACGATCACCACCACCACCACGATCACTACCACCACGATCACTACCACCACCACGATCACCACCACCACCACGATCACTATCACTATCACCACCACCACAATCACCACCACCACGATCACCACCACCACGATCACTATCACTATCACCACCACCACAATCACCACCACCACGATCACTATCACCACCACGATCACCACCACCACGACAACCACCACGATCCCCAACACTTTAACCACCACTACCACCAAGATCGCCACCACCACGACCACCAACACCGTGACCACCACCACGATCACTACCACCACGACTACCACCACGATCACCAACACTTTAACCACCACTGCCACCACGATCGCTACCACCACCACCACCACGATCACCGCCACCACCACCGCCACCACCACCACCATCACCGCCTCCTCGCCCAACCCGACCGCTCGTCATCATCAACATCATCAACGACGACGTAGATCACTGACCGAGGTGCAGTGACCGACTGGGACGAGGAATCGGCGCAGGAATTCTGTTAACACAGCGGGCACGAGTTCGGGCTATGGGCAATTATGATAATACTAATAATACTAATACTACTACTAATACTACTATTAATAATACTACTAATACTACTAATACTATTAATACTACTACTAATAATACTACTACTAATACTACTAATACATATGTGTCAACGGGCTGCTGTGCGATGTCAAGCTGTGCACTGCGAGGAGCTACACTTGCCATGTTGCTGCCGAACGTGGGGACTTGATGCCAACCGAGAGCGCGAACACGCAACGAGGCGTCGTTCACATTCGTTCACATCCGAGGACATCAAACTTTGTGATGAAACCGATTGATTTTTTGGAACTCCGATCACATTTGCAATCCCCCCCCCCCCACACAGACCGGAGGCCCCCGGGCCCTCGCCACGGACCGCCCCACGGGGCCATCGCCCTGCGGCCAGCCGGGGCCTACCGAGGCGGCACGAGGCCACGCGGCCAGCGGGGCCCACGGCGGCGACGGTGACCCCGCGGGTGCTTCCACCGCCGGCGTCCGGCATTCGCCCGGCGGCGGCGTCAGCGGCGGTGGCGGCTTCACCAGCGGCGTCGTCATCAGCGGCGTCGTCAGTGGCGGTGTCGTGGTCTCGGCCACCCCCGGGCTGGCTGCCGAGGTTCGCGCCACGAGGCTGGTGCTGGCGCTCGTCGGCTCCTTCTTGGCGTCGTGGGGCTCCCACATCCTCGCCGTGAACTTCTACAACTTCGGCGGGCAGCGCGAGGGGCCCCTCGCCGGCGCGCTGCTGGCCGTGGCGCGCTTCTCCGCCTCCACGTTCCTCGCCGTGTGCCCCCTCGTCCTGGCGCTGGGACACGCGCCCCTGCGGAGGCGTCTCAGCTGCTGCTGCGTCGCCTCGCCGAGACGGCGCCGCGCGGGGGCCGGTGGCGTGCGGGTCGTCGTGTAGCCGTGGGCGGGGGCTGTCCGCTCCGTCCCACCCACCCCTGCCTACCCCCCCTCACCACCCTCTCATCATCATCATCATCACCACCACCCTCTCATCATCATCATCACCACCACCACACCCATCATCATCACCACCTTCTCATCATCATCATCACCACCACCCCCATCATTATCACCACCACCACCACCACCCTCTCATCATCATCATCATCACCACCACCACCACCCTCTCATCATCATCACCACCACCTTCTCATCATCATCATCACCACCACCCCCATCATCATCACCACCACCACCACCCTCTCATCATCATCATCATCACCACCACCACCCTCTCATCATCAACATCATCACCACCACCACGACCCCCATCATCACCACCATCACCACCACCCCCATCATCATCATCATCACCACCACCCCCACCCTCTCTTTATCCAAGATCATCCCCTCATCCCCTCCTCTCTCCCTGCTGCCCATCTGGAGCCGTGCCGCCCTCCTCCTCCTCTTCTTTGTCCGTCTTGGAGACTTCCCGCTGCTGCTGCTGCTGTGTATGTGGCGTTTGCGGCGTCTCTCTCTCTGTAGAGATGTTAACTCCCTCGCCTGGTCTACAGGAGATCGTGGGTTCAATCCCGACCCTGACGCCTGCTGCTGCTGCTGCCGTGTATGTGGAGTTTGCGGTTTCTCTCTCTCTGTAGAGACGTTAACTCCCTCGCCTGCTCTACAGGAGGTCGTGGGTTCGATCCCGACCCTGACGCCTGCTGCTGCTGTGTATGTGGAGTTTGCGGTGTCTCTCTCTCTCTCTCCGTGGTCGCGTGGGATTTGTCTCGGGGTTTTCCCCTCCACATTTGGAATCGACATCACCACGCGTCTCGAGTATGTGGCTGCTACTCAACATGTCCACGTGATGCTGACGATGAGCGCGCTTCGCTGAGCCATCATTTGTGATCGTCAGGGTCGCTTCTGAAAAAGAGCTGCTGCCTAGCAGCTCAGCGGGGGGGCCTCACCTGGTGGCATGAGAACACCAAAACGTTTCATCTTCTTGGTTCTTTCGGTAAAGTCACGTAGAAGGGAAATAATAAAATAATAAAATAAAACATAATAAAATACAATTCTCACGACGTTTCGGCCACAACGCAAGCAGCCGTCCTCAGGTGAAGAACAGGGCTGTCGGAAAGACAGCGTCTTCACCTGAGGACAGACCTGTTCTTCACCTGAGGACGGCTGCTTGCGTTGTGGCCGAAACGTCTTGAGAATTGTATTTTATTATGTTTAATTTTTATTATTTTATTATTTCCCTTCTACGTGACTTTACCGAAAGAACCAAGAAGATGAATCCCTGAAGTCACGAAAGCTTTAAATCGAAACCAAAGCATTTGTTTGTGAGTTGAGAGCGTGTCCCTCGCCTCGCCAGCAGATGGCGGTGTACGACAACAAACGGCAAAGTGCGGCGCGTACGTTGAACTTCTTTCGCACCGCACGTAGCCAATCAGGAGGTGCGGGAGAAGTACGAAGATTCAGCAGCGGTGACAGCAAGTGGAGCCCGAGACATGGGTGCAGGAGACGCGGTGAGACGAGACGGACAGAGAGAGAGACAGGGAGGGAGGTTCAGATCGAGTCTAAAACTTAACTCGATTTGAAGCTTTCGTGACTCTGGTTCTTTCGGTAAAGTCACGTGGGTATAAAATAAAAGAAATCACGACGTTTCGGGCCACGCTTTCCCACCTGACGATGGACGCTTGTGCTGTGCCCGAAACGTCGTGATTTGTTTTATTTTATACCTACGTGACTTTACCGAAAGAACCAAAGAGTATAGAAAACTAAACTATTTTTAACTTTTTTTATTTTACCAGGCCAGCCCCCACGGAAGCGACCTGGCCATCACGGACGAGGTAGCCCAGACGAGGTGGCAGCTTGTCGTCGTTCATCACGTGGAGGTTTATCTCAGCAGCCAAATACTCAAATCGCCGTGGTGATGTTGTCGATTCGAAACGTGGAGAGAAAAAACCGGAGGACCCGGAGAAAAATCCACGCGACCACGGGGAGAGAGAGAGACACGCAAACTCCAAATATACAGCAGCATCCGGCGTCAGGGTCGGGATCGCACCCACGACCTCCTGTAGACCAGGCGAGGTAGTTAACATCTCTTAAGGGAGAGAGAGACACGCAAACTCCAAATATACAGCAGCAGCAGGCGTCAGGGTCGGGATCGCACCCACGACCTCATGTAGGCCAGGCGAGGTAGCTAACATCTCTACAGGGAGAGAGAGAGAGACACACACGACCTCCTGTATACCAGGCGAGGTAGCTAACATCTCCTAGCCACCCTGGAGCCCAGACACCACCATACAGGCAAATCCTCGTTTAGCGCTCGACAATGCGTTCCTGG
The DNA here is from genome assembly GCF_964198595.1 of Lampetra fluviatilis. NCBI lineage: Eukaryota > Metazoa > Chordata > Hyperoartia > Petromyzontiformes > Petromyzontidae > Lampetra > Lampetra fluviatilis. Next base: position 9,441,138 of record NC_136314.1, read on the forward strand.
AGGACGTGAGCAGCGATAAAGTCGCTCCATGAGGGGTCTCGCGACACCGCCGTGCACGGGGGGGGGGGGGTCCCGACAGCAGCGGTCGTCATTACTTGTGAGCATATTAGATACCGGGACTCCTCTACTTACGAACACGTTAGGTTTCAGGTGTCTGTTCGTAAGTCGATTTGTTACTAAGCCCAACTTTACTCCTGTCGATTCCAAACGTGTTGTACGGCGTGTACACTAAACACGGGGAATGGCTTTAAAAGTTGTATAATCTCCTACAGATGTAGATGCCACTGGTTCTTCATGTTCTGTAGATGCAGATGCCACTGGTTCTTCACGTTCTGCAGATGCCACTGGTTCTTCACGTTCTGCAGATGTAGATGCCACTGGTTCTTCACGTTCTGCAAATGAAGATGCCACTGGTTATTCATGTTTTGCAGATGTAGATGCCACTGGTTCTTCACGTACTGCAGATGTAGATGCCACTGGTTCTTCACGTTCTGTAGATGCAGATGCCACTGGTTCTTCACGATCTGTAAATGCCACTGGTTCTTCATGTTCTGTAGATGCAGATGCCACTGGTTCTTCACGTTCTGCAGATGCCACTGGTTCTTCACGTTCTGCAGATGTAGATGCCACTGGTTCTTCACGTTCTGCAGATGTAGATGCCACTGGTTCTTCACGTTCTGCAGATGTAGATGCCACTGGTTCTTCACGTTCTGTAGATGTAGATGCCACCACCGCCATCTATTGCGCGGTGGTTGAACTTACGTCTCCCCGTCCTAACAGGCAAACTGGTCGTATGGGCAGGTCTGTTCGTATCTCTTAAAGTTCGTTAGTCGAATGTTCGTAAGTAGAGGATCCCTTGTACGCGAATGGGGTTTATTGGGAGTGTCGGTTAAAAGTTTGAACAAAAATGCAGATGGTAAACATTAATTCGTGACTAAAAAAAAGATTAATATCTTGTCGTACTGACTTCGGTGTTACGTACGCGACTGTTGCTGCTCTTGCAAGGCGGCAGCGGGGGGGGGACACGAGGTTGCAGCAGCAGCAGCTGCTGCTGCTGCAGCTGTGGCACTTTTAAATCATCATCGAGACTGAAAATCTCATTAATCTCGAACTGCCTTTTGTTAGTTTCCGTCCTTCCTCACCACCACCTGCACCCCGGATTAGCACAGCGGGCTACGTACGGTGCGAAATAAGTTCAACATACACTGCGCTACACTATACACTACGCTGTACACGAGCCAGTGGTTCTTAAGCCGGGGTGCAGGCCACCCCTTGGGGGTGCGGGGCGTGGGCAGATTTCTTTGAGAAGGTAAATCATAGAAACACAAACTAAGCACAACTTATTTAGTTTCATCAAACCCCTGTGTAGCTATTGACCAGGGGCGGTTTCTTCATTAGGGCGATTGGGCGACGCACCACCAACGTCATTCAACCACAGAGTCACGCGAGCCGTCACTGTCAGCCTCTGGATATAGTCCAATCAGCGTCATGTCACGTTCTGTGGAGTACCGCCTCTTTTTGGGCGATTTCCCTCCGGCTGAGAATCGCCCCGAGTGTTCCCATAGACTTACATTCAAAGATGTTTTTTTTGGAACGGGGGGCGCTGCAATGCATTCTCTATGGCTTCCGGGAGGGCTCACACTAACGTGCTTACGTCATCATACGTAAGCACGTTTCATCCAACAAAATTATTTGTCGCCACCTAGTGGAATCTTTAATAAAATGAATTTGAGTGGATTGTATTAATAGTGAGTATAGAAACAAACAAGATGTATTGTAAGAGTCACTTTATTTTTCATTAATATTAAAGAAGTGAAGTTGCCTTTACACGCTTAAGCTGTTAATTTATCCTTTGCATGGGTGGACCTTATCCTTATCAATCATCCAGACATTTCCCCCCCCTGAGAGATTTTGCAGGAGCCGCCACTGCTATTAACATAACGAAAAACAATCACGAATGAGAAGCAAAGCGATGCAAGGCTGAAAGTAAAAGTTTAAGAACCACTGCTCTAGACATTACACACTACATGGTATGTGTATCGTTTATTGTAAAGTGTCAATCACAGTTCCTATGATCACTGTTACATTGCTTTTATAGCTTTATTTTGGTGATTTCGAAAACGTTTTGGTTTAGCCATATTTGTTTGTTGTAGTACAGAGTTAGTCTGATAACTTTAATCTAAATTGTCTTATGGTTGTTATTGTTTGACTTGCATCCCACTGGGATGTTTGCACACAGCCTTGATACGCGGTGCTTTTTCTGGAAGACTTTGCTGTTTTTTCCTGGACTTTTCTGTTTGCGTGTAGTCACTTCAATATGTTCCTTGTTTATGTTTTTGTTTGTTGCGGTTGCACCCGAGTCAAGAGCCGAATGGCTCACGGGGCAATACCTAATACATGAAACTGAAACACTACACACTGCACTACGATACGCTACACCACTATACTAAATTGAAGACGAATCTCTTTAGAACTTTTTCGATTTAAAGCTTTCGTGACTGCAGGGATTCATCTTCTTGGTTCTTTCGGTAAAGTCACGTAGAAGGGAAGTAATAAAATAATAAAAATAAAACATAATAAAACAATTCTCACGACGTTTCGGCCACAACGCAAGCAGCCATCCTCAGGCGAAGAATGAAACACCCCAAGCTTGGAGCGTATATTTAAGCTGGGTTAGAGGGGGGGGAGGTGGGAAGAAGAGCGCCTAAACAAAATAATTTGCATATCAAGAGGAATTCAGCATATGGAAAATGCGTAGGAGGTGGGCGGGGGGGGTTCCAAATCAATACTATGCCCGTGCATTATGCAGGATTAGCAGCATCAAAGGGGGGGGGGGGGGAAGGGGGGGAGCATTAACAAAGGAAAGGAATGTTAATAGTATGTAGCTGTAGTTACTAAACAACCACGTAAAAAACTACAGTATAAACTGCATGACAAACTAAAGTATAAACTACATAGCATCATCAGTAAACTTACTATACTCTACAATAAGCTGAGTTACTAACAGTAAGTAATACATGAAAAATTCTACGTTGTAAAAAAAATTATATAATATGCTTCCATCTAAACTTTATTCTCTTACATCACACGCGTCTATACCGTACTATATACTTCCATAGGCAAAACCAACATTAAATTACATACTGTATTGCTATAAACCACCCTATACCTTATACATTTTTAATATAACACTATGTATTATTCTACCCACCCTAATGTGTATCAAAATGGTTTATTACGTCCTTCCAGTGATTGCTAAGCCAGAATCCATCTTCTCGGTTAAAATTGTCTCTGTGTTTGTAAATGTGGATCGCCTCATGTACGAATCTCTCATGATAGCCAGATGGCTTGCAGAGAACCTCTGTCTTGGAGAAGTCAATGTCATGTGAGCCCACTGAGTTGTAACAGTGATCTGCCACGGCTGAGGTGTTTGTCCTACAGTGTTTCAGGTCAGCTTTATGTTCACGGATGCGGTCCGAGACATGTCGTTTGGTTTCCCCAATGTAACTGCTACCACAGAGGCAACTTAGTTTGTAGACACCAGGGTACTGTATGTCTGGAACCACATCTTTTACAGACGGTACCAGATCACGGATTTTATGTACTGTGTTGAATCGGACCTGGATCTTGTGTTTAATCAGGATTTTGGAGATCTTTTTTGTGACCCCAGCAATGTAGGGTAAGGTGATGGTCTTGAAAGGCTCCTCAACAGGATCTTTCTTGGTGGTTGGAGTGATGGCTTTGCGGATTGTGTAGTCGGAGTAACCATTAGCCTTAAGAGCTTGGCGTACGTGTTTGAGTTCACTGGAAATGTGTTCATGGTCGGAGATGCAACAACATCATTTCTGCTTCAACCGCATTAATTGATCAGACCAAACAGTTCTCGTTGAAACCTTCTGCAGCCAGGCCACCAAGATTGTACGGCTTGCCAAAGATACATAAAGAAGATACACCTCTTCGTCCCATTGTCTCTACTATCAACTCCCCGACTTACAAACTGGCTCGTTTTTTGTCCGAAATCCTACGGCCTTTCACTGGAAAAACCACCTCTGCAGTACTAAACTCTACTGACCTGGTATCAACAATCAAGGGGATTGCCCTGTCCCCAGACGACCTGCTTGTCAGTTTTGATGTGGTTTCCTTGTTCACCAAGGTGCCTGTGCCTGACACCATCGCAATCATTGAAGACTTGGTTCATCAAGGACTGAATGCTGGGGTACCCCCCCTGGTGAGACACTGCTTAACCAATACATACTTCACCTGGAATGGAACCTTCTACAAGCAAATTGAGGGCACCCCAATGGGCTCCCCCTTATCTCCGGTTGTAGCCAACATCTTCATGGAGAAATTTGAGACGGACGCCATCCAGACTGCGACTCTACGCCCGACCTTATGGAAGAGGTACGTAGACGACACTTTTGTCATCTGGCCACATGGCCGGCCTGCTCTAGACCAATTTCTCGACCATATCAATTCCATACACCCAGCCATCAGATTCACCATGGAAGTCGAAAATGATGGCAAGCTACCCTTTTTGGATGTCCTAATCAAAAGGAGACCTGATGGTTCAATGAGCCACTCTGTCTACAGGAAAGCCACCCACACGGATGCTTATCTAAAACCGGATTCCCACCACCATCCATCCCAGAAGAATTCTCTCATCAAGACTCTATATCATAGAGCCCAATGCATCTCCGACCATGAACACATTTCCAGTGAACTCAAACACGTACGCCAAGCTCTTAAGGCTAATGGTTACTCCGACTACACAATCCGCAAAGCCATCACTCCAACCACCAAGAAAGATCCTGTTGAGGAGCCTTTCAAGACCATCACCTTACCCTACATTGCTGGGGTCACAAAAAAGATCTCCAAAATCCTGATTAAACACAAGATCCAGGTCCGATTCAACACAGTACATAAAATCCGTGATCTGGTACCGTCTGTAAAAGATGTGGTTCCAGACATACAGTACCCTGGTGTCTACAAACTAAGTTGCCTCTGTGGTAGCAGTTACATTGGGGAAACCAAACGACATGTCTCGGACCGCATCCGTGAACATAAAGCTGACCTGAAACACTGTAGGACAAACACCTCAGCCGTGGCAGATCACTGTTACAACTCAGTGGGCTCACATGACATTGACTTCTCCAAGACAGAGGTTCTCTGCAAGCCATCTGGCTATCATGAGAGATTCGTACATGAGGCGATCCACATTTACAAACACAGAGACAATTTTAACCGAGAAGATGGATTCTGGCTTAGCAATCACTGGAAGGACGTAATAAACCATTTTGATACACATTAGGGTGGGTAGAATAATACATAGTGTTATATTAAAAATGTATAAGGTATAGGGTGGTTTATAGCAATACAGTATGTAATTTAATGTTGGTTTTGCCTATGGAAGTATATAGTACGGTATAGACGCGTGTGATGTAAGAGAATAAAGTTTAGATGGAAGCATATTATATAATTTTTTTACAACGTAGAATTTTTCATGTATTACTTACTGTTAGTAACTCAGCTTATTGTAGAGTATAGTAAGTTTACTGATGATGCTATGTAGTTTATACTTTAGTTTGTCATGCAGTTTATACTGTAGTTTTTTACGTGGTTGTTTAGTAACTACAGCTACATACTATTAACATTCCTTTCCTTTGTTAATGCTCCCCCCCTTCCCCCCCCCCCTTTGATGCTGCTAATCCTGCATAATGCACGGGCATAGTATTGATTTGGAACCCCCCCCCGCCCACCTCCTACGCATTTTCCATATGCTGAATTCCTCTTGATATGCAAATTATTTTGTTTAGGCGCTCTTCTTCTTTAGAACTTGTTGTGTTTCGTTTGTTACCACCCCCACCCCACCCACACCTCCGATGAGCACGGCTGGTCACGTACGGTGCGAAAGAAGTTCAACACACATACAGATCTGCCTCTAAGCCCTAAAGCGATGCCCTCCGTCCAACATTCTGTTGCGTGGAGAGCTTTCTTGCAGGCTGCAGCCCGAGACTCGATTCTACCCTCGGGAGAAGAAAATCGATTATTTAAAATAATAATCACGACTTGAAGCGTTGTCACCACTGAGTGTTTGTCGTGCGGCAAGGCCCCGCCTGAGGTGTCATCTCAACATTCACTCAGAGTGAATCCATCATTCATTCACACAGAGTGACCCCCCTTCCACTCACACAGTGAATCCTTCATTCATTCACACAGAGTGAATCCCCTTACACTCACACAGTGAATCCTTCACTCCTTCACACGGTGATCTACTTACACTCACAGAGTGAATCCTTCACTCATTCACACGGCCACCCCCTTACACTCACACAGTTAATCCTTCACTCCTTCACACGGTGAACCACTTACACTCACAGAGTGAATCCTTCACTCATTCACACGGCCACCCCCCTTACACTCACGCAGAGTAAATCCATCATTCATTCGCAGATGAGTCGCACACAGACTCGTAGAGACACGCGAACCCACTGAGACACACACACGTGACACACGCGTGTCACGTGCGTGTGTCACGTGTCGGAAGAGAAGTGGTGGCGAGTTCCCACACTTCACCCCGCCGCACGCGAACTGCCGACCGCATAGGGGCGCCACGGTGGCTAGGAGATGTTAACTACCTCGCCTGGTGTGCAGGAGGTCGTGGGCTCGATCCCACGGTGGCTAGGAGATGTTAACTACCTCGCCTGGTGTGCAGGAAGTCGTGGGCTCGATCCCACGGTGGCTAGATGTTAGCTACCTCGCCTGGTGTGCAGGAGGTCGTGGGTTCCATCCCAGACCCCAACATCACGGTGGCTAGGAGATGTTAACTACCTCGCCTGGTTTGCAGGAGGCCGTGGGTTCTATCCCAGACCCTGACGATGCCTGCTGCTGCTGTATATTTGGAGTCTGCTGTCTCTCTCTCATCGTGGATTTGTCTCCGGGTCCTGCGGTGTTCCCACTCCACTTTAAGAATCAACAGCAACATCACCACCACGCGTTTGGAGTGTTTGGCTGCTAGAAATGCCCTCGTGATGACGACCACGATGAGCCACTTCGTCGAGCCGCCATTCGCAATGGGCAGGTGGCTTCTGCAACACAAGTCGACATCTGAGTGGAGGCGCTCACCTGGTACAGTGGCAATCGTTTCAGTTGCCGGTCTTGGAAGATGGGGGGAGGGGGTGGCTGCGTTGACCATACTTCACCACGCCGGTCGGCGCGGGTCGGTGAAGCAGAAGGCGGGTGTGGGGTGGGTGAGCGGGGGGTGGGGTGAGCGGGGGGTGAGGGGGGGTGGTTGTGGTGTGGGGGCGAGGGGTGGGTGAGGGGTGGGTGACGGGGGGTGTGGGGTGGGTGTGGGGTGGGTGAGGGGTGGGTGAGGGGGGGTGTGGGGTGGGTGAGGGGTGGGCGAGGGGGGGCGAGGGGTGGGTGTGGGGTGGGCGAGGGGTGTGGGGTGGGCGAGGGGGGTGAGGGGTGCGCCGTGGCGCGGGGCGTCGCGCCATCGTCAGGAGCCCCACAAACTCGCCACTTTCAGGACGTAGCCACTGAACCCCCCCGCTACCCCAACCACCCTACCCCCTCCTACCCACCCCTCCCCTAGCCCCCTACCACCCCCACTACCCCCCCCCACTACCCACCAAACTGATAAGATTCCCGATCCATCGATCCGTCGGGGCGTTTGGGGTGGTCTCGAAGAGGAAAATGTTCGGAAATCTCGCAAGAGCACCGCGGGCTCCCCCCCTCCCCTCGTGCAAGTCACTGATGAGAGCCGCGGCAATCTCCGTCTCAACTTTGCTCCACATTTCCTCCAAGGAGTTTCATCTTTTGCTGCTGCCGCCGCTTCCGTGGACGCCGCGAGACCTCTCTTCACTTGGACGCGCCGATGTGTGCGGGGGAGCGGTGGCGCAGCGCTTAGCACCACGCCGCGAACTCTCGCAGCAGCAGCAGCCGCCGGCGTCGTCCGAATCTGGATCTTGAGCCCCCCCCCCGCCAGTCACCCCGAAACCTGGCACTGACCAGCGTGAAGTATGGTCACAAGTCCCCCCACGCACCAACTAGCCCACGGATACCCAACACGGCGTGCGAGTGGGGGGGGGGGGGGTTCCCATCCAGCAGTGGATGAACAGACTGAGCTCAAACACACCTCGTGACACAAGACGACAGGATGAATTTATTGCTCTAATAAATTGCAGACGTCTCTGTTCGTTGGAACTTTAAACCGGGGCTGGTCTCCCTCGCCCGCTCTCTCATCCCGTTAGCGACGAGGCGAGCACCACGGACCACTTTCTCCAATGTGACCCCCTCGGATGTAGCCCCCCCCACAGCCCCAGCCCCTCCCCCCCAAGATCTCCCGCCCCTCCACCACGCGACCCCCTCCCCCCCTTCTCTACATCTAATTCCCCATCTCTCATCCGGCATGACCACCACCACGACCACCGCCTGGGAGCGCATCTCAAGATTCAAATTCCTCCTATCCATTAATTATCCCTCCCCGCCCAGAATTTAATTTGTGCGCGCAATCAGCTTACTAATGAATGACTTAATTGATGAATATGGGGGGGGGGGGCGTGGGTTGGGTCGGTGGAGTGTAAAATGTAATACAATTTATTTGGCATCAAATGTATGTACGGTACACATTGTACGAATATTTAAGTAGTTCGGGGAAAGAAAAAAAGTATTATATCATCAGACATCTACAGTACAATCAGTAGAAACTATAAAGCGGGTTAACGTGTGTGGACTACAAGGCAGAGAGACTTGGGATGCACCAATGAGTTGGAGATGGGGAGCGAATGGATTTCCTGCGGCTGGGTTTTTAAAAATCTCACGACCCCCCCCCCACGCCGGCACCTCTGCCCACAATGGTTTGCCCCATAACCTGACCAACCGAGAGACAGACAGCTTCTCCTTTCAAGTCGGGGCGTTCCATTGCTTCAATGGGGAGAGGGGGGGGGTCAGACTCACGAGATACGGACACGCACACGCACACACATATATGTTTGTTTTTAATTCGGAGCATTCAATTTGTTTTTTTTTTCTGTAGGGGCTGGGGGGTGGTGGGTTGTGTGGTGAGGGGCAATACAAAGCATTTTGAAAGCCTTCGGGGGGGGGGCCTTGCTGGTAACTTTTTTGTGTCAATGTCACGCCTGCGAATGAACTCGACTTGTAAACACAAACAACGGAACACGCACGCGTTCGCTCGCATCCTCTCGTGCCACTGCCAAGCCGAAGTTCAACAGCTTATAACCGAGTTGTAATAAAGGATATTGTTTAAGAATAACGACGATGTCGATTGACGTTGGTGATGACGATGGCGAGAGGGGTGCGGGGGAAGGGCTAGCATCAATAAATGAATCTTGTAGTACGCACGAAAGCATCTTAAATCAAAAGTAAGGAAGTGAAATAAACCATGCAGGAGCGACCCCCCCCCCCAGCGCCGCGTGGCGTCACGCGCGGCCTGGCGAGCAGCAGCAGCGGTGGACAGAGGCAGAGGCAATCACGGCACCCGCGCAAGTTCCACAGCGTGTGAAGTTGTAAAGTCTCGCGCTGCTACAGCCCGGCCGACTGACCAATCAACTGACAGCCCGGCCGACTGACCAATCAACTGACAGACCGGCCGACTGACCAATCAAATGACAGCGCGGCCGACTGACCAATCAACTGACAGCCCGGCCGACTGACCAATCAAATGACAGCCCGGCCGACTGACCAATCAACTGACAGCCCGGCCGACTGACCAATCAACTGACAGCCCGGCTGACTGACCAATCAACTGACAGCCCGGCCGACTGACCAATCAACTGACAGCCCGGCCGACTGACCAATCAACTGACAGACCGGCCGACTGACCAATCAACTGACAGACCGGCCGACTGACCAATCAACTGACAGACCGGCCGACTGACCAATCAACTGACAGACCGGCCGACTGACCAATCAACTGACAGCCCGGCCGACTGACCAATCAAATGACAGCCCGGGCGACTGACCAATCAACTGACAGTGCGGTCGACTGACCAATCAAATGACAGCGCGGTCGACTGACCAATCAAATGACAGCCCGGGCGACTGACCAATCAACTGACAGCGCGGTCGACTGACCAATCAACTGACAGCGCGGCCGACTGACCAATCAAATTACAGCGCGGCCGACTGACCAATCAACCGACAGCGCGGTCGACTGACCAATAAAATGACTACATCGGTCGACCGACCAATCAACTGACTGCCCGGCAGAGTGATCAATCAACCGGCTGACCGACCAATCAATCAATCGTCAGACCGGGCGACCGATCAATCAACTGACAGAACGGTCGACCACCAAAATCGCATCTCCCTCCCCGTCTCACCTGCCCGCCCGCCCGCCCGCCCGGACAGACGGGTGCCTCCGTCTCACAACGCAAAGCGGTGCCGGGGGACCGGGGCCACATCAGCGATGCGAGCGAGCGGGAGAGAGAGAGAGAGGGAGAGCTGCGGTCTGGGGATTCTGGCACCGCCGGACTCTAGCCCCAACAAACCTCTGGCGCCGTCAAGGTCCCCCCCCCCCCCGCTCTCCTCTGGCTGCCAACGGAACCCGCCAAATAGAAAGAACAAAAAAAACCCCAAAAACAATCACTCGTGCGCCCACAAAAAATAATCGAACGCAGTCCCGGCGGCGGCCAGGACGATGTTCCCCCGGCGGCTCCGCTCACGAATCGCCCCCTCTGGGTAAAAAATAAAAAACGGCGAGTTGACAACTCAGTTTTCGTGTTCCGCACCCCCCCCCCCCCCCCCAACATTTGATGGGAGTTCAGGAGCGGGGCCGGGGGGAGTGGCGGTGGGGGGGGGGGGCGGGGGGAGAAGTCGTTTGGAGACGGGGGGCCGGCGGTGGAGGCCGGGGGGTTAATCGGCGGCGAGCGCAGAGAACCGGGCGAAATGCATCGTGCATCTGGAGAAGAATAGAACAGGTAGGGGCAAGGGGGGGGGGGGAGCGCCACCCAGCCCCCACCTGCCCCCTCACCCCCCCCCCCCTCCCCGTTATTTTCTGTTCTTTTTTTTACGAAGTCTCAGCTCCTGAGCCACCACTTTTTTTTATTCTTTACAGTAAAATACAAAAAAATAATGGAGAGGGAAAAAAAATGACAATACAGTATTTATAAAGTCTGAAGAGACGGGTCGTATGCAAAAGTCTCTGTACAAATATTAGTACGGGAGCCACAGGTTAAACGGGGAGAGTGTTAGTTGGGCGCCTGCCTGCACTGTCGAGTGGCGCTGTGCCACTCGCTTGCTCGGCGACTGTCGGAGCGGGGCAGGGGGCAGTGGGGAGTGGGGTGCGTGAGGAGGGTGAGGAAGAGGGCGACAGAAGCCCCAGACAGCCGCAGTAGCTCACAAGTTCGCTCACAAGTTCGCTCACAAGTTCGCTCACAAGTTCGCTCACAAGTTCGCTCACAAGTTCGCTCACAAGTTCGCTCACAAGTTCGCTCACAAGTTCGCTCACAAGTTCGCTCACAAGTTCGCTCACAAGTTCGCTCACAAGTTCGCTCACAAGTTCGCTCACAAGTTCGCTCACAAGTTCGCTCACAAGTTCGCTCACAAGTTCGCTCACAAGTTCGCTCACAAGTTCGCTCACAAGTTCGCTCACAAGTTCGCTCACAAGTTCGCTCACAAGTTCGCTCACAAGTTCGCTCACAAGTTCGCTCACAAGTTCGCTCACAAGTTCGCTCACTCGCTCGCACACGGAACGCACACACGGAACGCACACACGGAACGCACGCGCGTGCACTAGCGTGCACACTGACGCACTAACTCGCACACACTCGCGCGCGACCGCACACTCGTGCACACACACACACACAACGCATTAGCGTGCACATTCACACGCAAGCTCACACGCACTAGCTCGCACGCACAAGCTCGCACGCACAAGCTCGCACGCGAACGCACTAGCGTGCACACTCATGCCATAGCTTGCGCACGCACAGAGAACGCACTGGCGTGCACACCGACACATTAGCTCGCACAACGCACACGGAGCGCACGCGCGTGCACACTCGGGCACACAAACACGCACGCACGCGCACCTGGCCAGCCGCCTACCTGTCGATCGCACGGCGGAGCGGGGCGGAGGGTTAACCAACTCTCACGTGCAACACACGGACCGTTCGAAACATACACACACGCCGGAGGGATAACAAAGGGACAGAAAAAGACAAAAGAAATAACCAGGGAAGGGGGGTGGGGGCTGTGTGTAGGGGGGGGCACTCATCTTTTTCCCACTTCTCAATTTTTTTTTGTTAATTTTTTTTCCTTTTTTTCCCGGTGGACCGATTCCGCAGCCTTCACAAAAGGGCCCCCCCCCTCCACGGCCGCCCCCACCCACCCCCCCCCCCCCTCCCGCCGGCTGAACGTCGTAAAGGTGTCGGCGTCGCGACTCGGTAATTGGTTGCGTGGTGAGGCGTGGGTGGGCGCTCGGCTCTCGAACGCGGGGAAGTCGGTCGCGGTGAGGGACAGCGTCGGTGTCGCTTTCGTCTCCGCACGAATTTCCGACAGACGCCGGTGGGGAGGGGGGTAGCGGCCGGGGGGGGGGGGGGCAACCGACGGACAAAAACTGGCGGTGCGCAGACGGTGGGTGGAGGGGGGGTGGTAGGTTGGGATCGGATCGGGGGGACGTTTCCCTCCTCGCAAAACGCCGAGCGCGACGGAGGACCCCACGCCGGGACCCCCCGGGGAGTTTCAAGGCGTAATAGAAAAAAGGTGGCGGTGGTGGCGGCGGCGGCGATGTTGTTGGCGATGGGGATTGACGGCGGTGGTGGCCGAGGGCGTCTCACAGCAGCGTGCACGACTGCTTCTTCTTCGCCTTCCTCTTCTCAGGCGGCGCTCTCCTGTTGATCTGCCTCACCAGGTCGTAGAAGATCTGCGGCGGGGGGGGGGGGTCAGGGGAGGGTGGGAGGGAGAGAAAGGGAGCGTGAGAGAAGACGGAGGAGGAGGGTGGAGGAGAGGGGTGGAGGGGGGTGGAGGAGGGAGGGAGGAGGGGGGTGGAGGAGGATGAGGAGGTAGAGGAGGAAAGGAGGGGGGGGGGGAACCGCAGGGGGAGAGGCTGTACTTAATACTCGGAAGTATTCGGTGATAAAACGTCAAAGTGATTTCCTCCTCAAACAACAACAACAACGACGATGACGATGATGATCAAGTCGACTCGGGGCATCTGGCCACCGCGGGGTTGCCCCCCCCCTCCCCCCGACGTGGGAGGATATCGAAGCACCCAGAGAAATCGACGCGTGTGAGGGGTCGGGGGTGGGGTGGGGGTGTGGAGGTGGGGGGGGGGTGTGGAGGTGGGGTGGGGGTGTGGAGGTGGGGGGGGGTGTGGAGGTGGGGTGGGGGTGTGGAGGTGGGGTGGGGGTGTGGAGGTGGGGGGGGTGTGGAGGTGGGGTGGGGTGTGGAGGTGGGGCAGGTGTGGAGGTGGGGGGGGGTGTGGAGGTGGGGGGGGTGCCCACCTCGTTGACGTTGATTTTGGACTTGGCGGAGGCCTCCAGGAAGGCGCAGCTCTGCCACTGGCGCGCCAGGTTCTGGCCCTGCTCGCGGCCCACCACGCGCTCGTCCTCCAGGTCACATTTGTTCCCCACCAGGATCATGGGCACCTAGGAGGGCCAGCGGGACAAGCGGGTGGACAGGTAAGAGAGTGAACCACTGGACAGGTAAGGGAGTGAGCGGGCAGATGGACGCGCGAGTGGACAGGTAAGAGTGCGAGCGAACGAGTGGGTGATTGGATGGGCGAGCGAGTGGATAGGCAAGGGAGTGAACGAATAAGTGAGTGAGCGGATGAGCGAGCGAGTGTACAGGTGAGCGAGTGGACAGTCGAGCGAGCCGGTGGACGTCCCCCCGAGCAAGTCGTCCAAACGGACAGAAGGGAAAGAAGATGATCGGCCTCTGTCTACCCACGGCTCGCGAAGCCGTGCGTGACGCTGGCTCCTCCATGGCTTATTTCACTTCAGTAGTTTTTATTTAAGATCATTTCGTGCGTACTACAAGATCCATTTATTGATGCTAGCACTCTCCCTCCCCTCATCGTCATCACCAACGTCAATCGACAGCGTGGTTATTATTAAACAAGATCCTTCATTACAACTCGATTTTAAGCCGTTTCATCACTTCGGGCTTGACAGGGGCACAAGGGGAGACTTGCGAGCGAGGGGGGGCGAGGGGGGGGGCGAGGGGAGGGGCGAGGGGGGCGGGGCGAGGGGGGGGGGGCGAGGGGGGGGGCTCACGTCGTCCGTGTCCTTGACGCGCAGGATCTGCTCACGCAGGTCCTGCAGGTCGTTGAAGGTGGACTGCGCCGTGATGGAGTAGACCAGCACGAAGCCCTGGCCGTTCTTCATGTACAGGTCCCGCATCGCCGTGAACTGCTCCTGCACGTCGTTCCCACCGAGACACGAGCCCGCGCACACGCTCACCGGCACGCTCACCGGCACGCTCACCGGCACGCTCACAGACACGCTCACCGGCACGCTCACCAGCAGGCGCACCAGCAGCCGCACCAGCAGCCTCACACAACACGCACACACCCTCATCGACACGCTCAAGAACACGCACGCAAGCACGCTTTCCCCAAAACGCACACTCACCAACACGCGTGCACGCGCTCACCAACACATTCCCCAACAAAGCTGCTACTCTCGCGGCCGCCTCTCAACAGTTTGACTCCCGCTCACAGCCAACACCGCTGACGATTACCTGTACCGGGTCTTGGGCATCCCCTCGGTCGACTCAACCTCATACGAGCACCCGGTGCGGTGAGTAAACGTCAGCACCGGGGGAGCCAAAGGCGGCTTCAAGGATGTGGTTGCGGCCACACCGCCCCATCCCGTGCCGATTCTGGCCACGCCGCTCCCCTCGAGTGCCGTGAAGGCCTTCAGGGGGGCGCTGCTCGCTCGCCGCACTTGCCCTGAGGCTACACGGGGGACCTTTGTCTCCGCGCTTAGAGCTACGCTGAAGCATGTGTGACTGTGTGTGTGCTTTGTGCGTACGCACACAATGCGGGGCTGTGTGTTCGGCTATGAATGCCATTGTGTGTGGGAGTGCACAGCTGTAAATAACCACGCGTGTGTGCGAGCGTGTGTGCGAGCGTGTGTGCGAGCGTGTGTGCGAGCGTGTGTGCGAGCGTGTGTGTGCGAGCGTGTGTGTGCGAGCGTGTGTGTGCGAGCGTGTGTGCGCGAGCGTGTGTGCGCGAGCGTGTGTGTGCGAGCGTGTGTGCGTGAGCGTGTGCGCGCATGTGCGAGTGTGTGTGCGATCGTGTGTGTGTGCGTGTGTGAGCGTGTGTGTGCGCGTGTGTGTGAGCGTGTGCGCGAGCGTGTGTGAGCGCATGTGTGTGCGAGCGTGTGTGCGAGCGTGTGTGCAAATGCAGTGTACATAACGGGCGCGGCTGCAAGGGCATTTACACAAATTCCTGGAGTGGTGAAAATTCCACATTGCCATGGTGGGGGGGGGGCTAGTCTGTCCATAGGACAACCGCTGTTTACTTCCCCACAACGGTGGTACTCATTTTAGTCGACCCCAGAGAGAAGTATGATGGGCCGAGTCAATCCTTACCCCCCCAGGGTTTAAACTCCTGCTCTTGCGCCGAGCCATATGGCCGTACAGGTGTTAAGCTGTGAGATGATTGTAGGCGTTGCAGGTGGGCGTGTGGGTGATTGTAGGCGTGTGTGGGTGATTGTAGGCGTGTGTGTGTGTGATGATTGGAGACCCGTGTGTGTGCGTGCAATGTGGTGCAGCACTGACTGTGCCGGCTGTATCCAGGATCTCCAGCATGCACTGTGATCCATCCACTTCCACTTGCTGGGCGAGAGGAGGGGGAGAGAGAGACACACAGATTCACTCACTTTAGTCACAAAAAAGCAAAGACAAAGATTCCCCGTACAGCCTTAACGGACTGTCGGGGCAAGTGCTGTTAGCGAGCAGCACCTATGAAGGCCGACACGACACAAGAAGGGGTTGGGTGGCCAGCACCACGCCCGGCCGCCTTTGTCTCCCCAGTGGCGACGCACGCACACGCACACCAACAATACTAACAACAAAGTGGGCGAGAGCAATCTTGGCATGGTCTGCGCGCCGGCACCGCGCGGCACGCCACCAACACGTGTCCGCTCACGCCAACGTCCGCCCCCTTCCTCTCATCTCCCGACCCCCCACCGCCATACCCCACACACCCCCCACCACTCCGGGCACTATTTGTGTTTCCGTGTTTTGCCCCCGGCTAAGAGCGGCGTTTCCAACCCCGCTCGGTTCCTTCGCAGCACCCAACCCACACCGCTCGGGGCCAGCGAGGACCCCCACCCCCCTGCTCCCTCCCCCCTCCCCCCAGGCAGCCGTCCAAACTCGTCACTCGCCCGTCCGGCGAGCGTCGCGTACACACGGAGAACCGGGGGGGGGGGCAGCCTCATCCGACTCACGCCTGGCAAACCACGTCGCCGGGCGGCTACGCCAGGGCGTTGCCAAATGGGAGTTGCCAATGGGAGTTGCCAAACGGCATTGCCGATGGAAGTTGCTTACGAGAGTTGCCAACAGGAGTTGCTAACAACTGGAGTTGCTAACAACTGGAGTTAACCGACACATCGAACAACGCCTTTGTGCACCGCGTCGGCTTTCGTGCTCTCGACAACAACGACGGCACTTGGCCCCCTCGACGGGCCTTGGCCGCGCGTGCGAAACGGGCCACCCCTAGGTCGGCTCGGCCTCAAAAGGGGAACTCGCAGGCCGGCCGGCCCGCCCACGTGGTCGCTCGGACGGACGGAGTTCTATCGGCGGAAGACGCGGACTTCCATATCGCGGTCCCCACGCTCTCATTTCCCACAATAACCCCCACCCTCTCTCACTTCATTTAATTTAAACGCGACATCGGCACTTTCCGTCCGCCTCGCTCAGCGGCACGAGCCCAGCGGCCGCGTGTCGGGGGTCGCCCGCCAGGCGCGAGCCGTTGGCGCGAGCCACAGCGATGCGGACATACGGAGAGCGGGGAAACCCAACGGGCTCGTACCGTGCGAGTCGCACAGATGCAACGCTGTGGACTGTGCGTGCGCTGTGCGCAGACAGAGATATACACAGAGATACATAGATACACAGAGACACAGATACATCATTGCGTACTGTGTGTATGTGTATACTGTGTGCGTGCGTACTGTGTGCGTGCATACTGTGTGTGTAGTGTCTGTGTGTACTGTCTGCGTGTGTACTGTGTGTACTGTCTGCGTGTGTACTGTGTGTACTGTGTGCGTGCTGTGTGCGTGTGTACTGTGTGCGTGCTAGTCGGCAGGCCGTTGTCTCCTCGTGCGGTCCAGTGGTAGGGTGACTGTGCGCTTCACGTGATGGGATCTCGCTTTGTGCGCCCCCTGCTTTGGTACGCGTCCACTACTACTACGACCACCGTGTAGGCGAGTGAGACCAGCACAAGGATGTACCATTCATGCCAAACATATTTGCGTGGTCGATGTCCGCTCGCCATTCATCGCGATGTCTAACTGCGCATTGAAACTATTAAACTAAAATATTTGTATCTTTGACCAGGTAAGGACCCACTTGAGCTGTGTCGCTCTTTGTCAGGAGTGACCTGGCCATCACTAATGGCAGCTCAACCAAGTGGGCTTCTCGTCATCACGTGGAGATTCATAGCGGCAGCCAAATTCTCTAAAAACGCGTGATGTTGACTCTAAATGTGGAGGGGAAAACCCGGAGGAACCGGAGCAAAATCCCCACGATGACGGGGAGAGAGACGCAAACTCCAAATATACAGCAGGCATCAGGGTCTGGATCGAACCCACGACCTCCTGTAGACCATGCGAGGTGGTTAACATCTTTACAGGGAGAGGGAGACACGCAAAACTCCAAATATACAGCAGGCGTCAGGGTCTGGATCGAACCCACGACCTCCTGTATACCAGGCGAGGTAGTTAACATCTCCTAGCCACCGCAGAGCAACATGAGGGGGGGGGGCTGAGTGATAACGGTCGTCACTCAGCCGGCTCCTCCTTCTCACAACGGTTTTAAAGTCTTTGGGTTGTTTTTTTACGTGCTACACATGTTTCCAACCTAAGATAGACATGAAGTTCACTCAAAACTGCTCTAGAGGAGTTGTACACCCCTAGCTGCCAGTGCTATTCAGTGGCCTAAAATAAAATGTTTCGCTCCGGATGACCGCTACAAAGTATGATCTGCGTTTTTTATTTAGTGTGCTGATCTTAAAGGTGCATTGAAAAATTATAATACTCCTATTGATGCTCCTGCTGTTGTAGAGTGACTCATGCAGCCAGCTATGGCAGCAGGGTTTTGGTAGTACATGTTGTTTATGCCATTTATTGTGAAAATTACGTCACAGTTCCTATGATCACTGTTTCATTGCTTTCATGGCTTTATTTTGGTGATTTCGAAAAGTGTATTGGTTTAGCCATGTTTGTTTGTTGTAGTACAGAGTTAGACTGATGGCCTTAATCTAAATTGTCTTGTGGTTGTTGTTGGTTGTTTGACTTGCATCCCACTGGGATTTTTGCACACAGCGTTGGTGTACGGTGTTTTTTTCTGCAATATTTTGCTGTCTTTTCTTGGATTTTCTGTTTGCACTCAGTCACATAGTCACTTTAAGATGTTTTCTTGTTCATGTTTTTGTTTTTTGTTTGTTGCGGTTGCACCCGATTCAAAAGCCGAATGGCTCACAGGGCTATACCTAATAAATTAACTTGAACTTTCCTCAACTCCCTGAGGAAAATCTGTCACATCTTCCGGCCAAACAAGATTTCAAACCGGGACCTGCACATCGAGATCAATTCTAGACGCACAACGCAGGGGGAGGGGGGCATAGCGGAGAGACAGGAGACTCTGGTGTGGCTGGGACACGTGCTGAGAATGGAACCCGGGTCCCATAGCGGAGAGACAGGAGACTCGGGTGTGGCTGGGACACGCGCTGAGAATGGAACCCGAGTCCCATAGTGGAGGCCGCCCTACAGTGGGGGACACCACGAGAGAAAAGAGCACGGGGCAGGCCGAAGGCCTCCTGGCGACGCACCGCTCAAGACCAACCAGAGGCCATGGGGGGGGGGGGGGGGCGCCTGTGTTGGGGTGGAGCAGAGAAGGCCGCTAGAGACCGCACAGCACGGCGAAGAGGAGTAAGTAAAAGTGTTTCCAACCAGGGTCGGAAGCGTTTCAAAGCGTTCGGGGAGCACCGAGGACGACGTTTGCTCGTCGCCGCAACCCTGACGGCGCAAAGACGGTCGCTGCGTTGCGCAGCGCTTGCGGATGCGCTTGTGCGGCCATCTGGAACGCTCATCCCTTTCGATATGAGGAAGCCAATGGAGCTGTGCACTTTCAAATCATCATCTAGATTGACAAACTCACTTCAAGGCTGATTTTAGCATGTATTTAGTTTGTTGTCGTTTCTAATTATAACGGTTGGCTATGTACTGTGCGAAAGAAGTTCAACATACGATGCAGAGGGGTGGCTCGGTAGCGGAAGAGGGAGCGGCTGGCAAGAGAAAGGTCGTGAGTTCACAACCGATATTTGAGGGGGGCGGGCGGCGATGGGTGGCGGCATTTACTCAGCCAACCATCATCGCTCTCTCTCCGGGGTCGTAAAACCGAGAACTACTTAGCGGGAAAGTCTCAACGTTGTGGGGGGGGAAATTGTACAGGTCCGTGCAATGTTCACCACCGGGCCGAGAGCTGCGATCAGTAGAGCGCACTCTCTCTCGACTTTGTAAATCGCGACATTCGTATGGCACGAGGATGGCACACGCACACACACGCACACACGCACGCCCGCGCAACGCACACACATGCACGTGCACACACACGGCGGAGAGGGGCGGTCAAGGGCCCCGTTACTGCCCATGCCTGGGGACGGGGCACTGCTCAGCTGTAACCCCGGCGGTCGGCTGGCGCACGGCTTGCTTAGAATCCCCCAAAAGCCGGCACCGGCGTTTCTCTCTCGCTCCGTCTCTCTCCGCGCGTCTCTCTCGGCGCGTCTCTCTCCGTGCGTCTCTCTCGACGCGTCTCTCTCGACGCGTCTCTCTCGACGCGTCTCTCTCCGTGCGTGTCTCTCGACGCGTCTCTCTCCGCACGTCGCGCTCCCCTTAGGGGCGAGGCAAAACTGCGATGGCTCGCGGCTAACAGGGATACATTTACACAACGCCCCCCAACCCCCCATCACCTCGATAGGGCTCTTGCTGGGGGGAGGGGCTAAATAGTGTAACGGAGCTGCAGGGGGCACAGCGCACACGCGGGCCGCGGTATCTCCACAGCGCCGTTCGCAACTTGAAAATAACTCCACCCCACGAGCACGGAGCGAGACGACTCCGCGGGATTCCTGTCACACCCCCCCCCATTCACTACTTGTCCCCCGGGGGGGGTAGGCCATTGTGAAATTGTGAACCCGCCCCACGCACAAGCGGGGCCCAGTCAAGCACCACGCTTCCTTCACGGTGGCCAAGGGGGAGGTGGGTGGGAGGCGGCCCCGACACCCCCCCCCCCCCGTTCGGAGCGCGCCATCAACCCCGACGCACAGCAACGTGCGTTGCACCTTAAAACGACGGCACGGCGCTACAAAAACCACAAATTTAATTTACGCCGAGCCGCTGGCGTGCGTTCCGAGATTCAGCGGCTGAGCTGGGGAGAAGGGGGGGGGGGACCCCGCACCGTTCAACGTGCAGACGCGACGTGGGGGAACACGGGGTTTAAAAATAATAATCGGCGATCCCCAGCGTAATTAAAGGGGATTACAGCGGTGCTAATGTGCGGCTCAAACGAACAAAAAACTTTGAATTGTTGTCAGCCTCGGGGGTAAACGCTCCCACCCCCCCATCCAGCCAGGCGGAATGGCGCCCGCATGGAACTCGGCACGGCGAAGGCAACGGGAGGGGGGGGTGCCGACTCCCCCGCGCAAATCACTCCAGGCAAGTGGCCTCACTGAGATCCACCGGTGAGAGCTCCTCCCTCAACGCCCCTCGCCCTCCCTCCCTCGTCCTCCCTCCTACTCACTCCCCCCCCTCGTCCTCCCTCCAACTCCCCCCTTCCTTCCTCTCTCCTCCTCCTCGTGTGTGGTGACCGCAAGTCGTAAGTTTATCCAGCAGCGGGCACGTGATGGTGTTGACGATGATGTGGCCAGCAGTGGAGAGAGCATGGCTCGTGGTGGTGATGGTGATGGCGTGGCAAGCAGTGGAGAGACCACGGCTTGTGGTGGTGGTGGTGGTGATGGTGGAGAGTTTATAGAGTAGCTCCAACTTCTATCGCATCTTGGCTCTAGACCTGCCGACTCGCGCTCGAAGGAAATTTAAACTAATCCAGGGTGGAGGTTTTAGGGCGAATCGTTTCGGGATGAGGCAGTTTCAGGGCGAGGGGGTTTAGGGGCGAGGGGGTTTAGGGGCGAGGGGGTTTAGGGGCGAGGGGGTTTAGGGGCGAGGGGGTTTAGGGTCGAGGGGGTTTAGGGTCGAGGGGGTTTAGGGTCGAGGGGGTTTAGGGGCGAGGGGGTTTATGGGCGAGGGGGTTTATGGGCGAGGGGGTTTAGGGGCGAGGGGGTTTAGGGGCGAGGGGGTTTAGGGGCGAGGGGGTTTAGGGGCGAGGGGGTTTAGGGGCGAGGGGGTTTAGGGGCGAGGGGGTTTAGGGGCAAGGAGGTTTAGGGGCGAGGGGGTTTAGGGGCGAGGGGGCTTAGGGGCGAGGGGGTTTAGGGGCGAGGCGGTTTAGGGGCGAGGCGGTTTAGGGGCGAGGGGGTTTAGGGGCGAGGGGGTTTAGGAGCGAGGGGGTTTAGAGGGGCGAGGGGGTTTAGAGGGGCGAGGAGGTTTAGGGGCGAGGAGGTTTAGGGGCAAGGAGGTTTAGGGGCGAGGCGGTTTAGTTGAACAGGAGAGGAGACTAGATTGCCCAGCCGCTTCGGGGGTATTTATATATATTAGTGTTTTAAATGCGTTTACTGTGTGAAATCTGCACGGATAAACATACAAAAAGACAAAAATATCCTCCTGTAATAGGTTACTGTATTCACTGCACCGTACTTACCACTCCGATCTCGAAGCCTCTGCATGAGGCGATGGATACACGTGCAGTATTTTCCTTGTTTAAGTTGCATGTAGTGTATATAATATTTGACAGTGAAATCAAGCGTAACTACTTTGTGTTTTGGAACACACGCTGTGCCGATAGCCGGACTGGTTACAGCCTTTGGAGCGGTTTTGACGGATAGGCCCGGGACCGCCGGGTAACGATGGAATCAGCCGGATAATCGACGGTCAACTCAAGTGGCGGCATTCCTCCCGACACTTGGTCCTAACCTCAAGAGTTACATCATCGTCAGAGAGCATCGCTCATTCCACTGCTGGATGGCGGAGAAACCTCGCGAGGGAGTAATAAGTCCGCCCCAAGCACACGGATGGATGTCAGCAAGCCGCCCTCCCCCCCAGCCCCCCCCGCCAACGCGGATATGAACCCCGACGAGCGAGACGACTCCGCGGGAGGCTTGCTAATTATCACACGGCAGTGATATAGGGGGCGTCAGAATGGCCTGGCACAAGCGTCGTGGTGACGTCACCGCCAATTAGTGGCGAATGGCGGTTGTTGTTGTCAGAATGAACAAACAATTTACGGGCACAACCGAACGAAAGGGCGGACGAATGAAACGGTTTGGCACGTAGTAGTGGGAGGGCTTTCGCGACCAATATGATGCACCATGGCGGTTTGTTTTTGGTTAGGTGACACGAATACAAACGAGTCGTTAAACCCGCCACCCCGACACATGGCCAATTAAGCAAGGTTGTATACTCTTCGGTTCATTCGGTAAAGTCAAGTAGGTAGAAAAATTAAATAATAAATCATATATCGCGACGTTTCGATCGCAACACAAGCGGTCATCCTCAGGTGGAAATAATAACCCAGCAGTGGAACTGCTGAACCAGCGAGAGAGCTGTTACAACACGAGGTTATTTATTTAGTTATCGAAACGTCGTTAAAAATGATTTTTATTTTATTTATTTTTTCTACCAACGTGACTTTACCGAAAGAACCAAAGAGTATGGATTCCTGCAGTCACGAAAGCTTCAAATCACGTAAGTTTAAGTCGTGTAAACAAAACGTGGCCAATTCGCTACTCGCACAGCACACGGCTGCGTGTTGGAGAGTAAAACCCACGGCACAACATTTACAATGAGCCAATGAAGCGGCAATTAATCGGCACGTTCTGCTTGCGTCACACAACCTAACAACTAATTTGGCTGTCGGGTGGTGGCGGCGATCTAACCAAAGGGAAACTACAAATGGAACGATCAAGAACGATCAAGTAAAATAAGTAATATTTTTAAAAACTTTTTTTTTAAACACGCTTTGATGAAACGTACTAGTAATGGAAGAACTCCACGACTCCAGGAAGTGGTCCCGAAGCTTGCCACAACGTAAGGAGCCGTGGTGATTTACAGCCAACGTCAGTTGAGCGTGGACAATTAGACCCAAGCCGAAACATAAAATATAAAAAAGAATGTTTACATTTGTTTTGATAGAATATAGTATTGTCATCAGTATGACATAAGTAGTCGATACCACATTCGGAAGTGGGTTACAATTTAGTTACAAGATTTGAGGATACAACAACAACAAACAAAGTGAGTTAAATAAAAGTGAGTGGTAATCATAAAACAAAGAGGATGCGACGACGACGATGATGATGAGACGGGGAAACTCCCCAAGACACGAACGCGACCAACCCGGCCACTTTGGTGACCTGAGCGGCGCGTGTCAGCGTCCACATCATCCTCGGCGCGTGTGCACGCCGTGCCAACAACAATAACAACAATAACAACGATACCAACAACAACAACAATAAACGCTTTCATGAAATGTACTAGTAATGGAAGAACTCCACGACTCCAGGAAGTGGCCCAGAAGCTTGCCATAACGTAAGGGACCGTGGCCAATTACAGTCAACGTCAGTTAACCGTGGACAATTAGACCCAAGCCGAAACATCACAAATAAATAATTATGTTTAAAAATATGTTTTTATTTTTTATGATAGAATATAGTAGTCATCAGTATGACATAAGCATACCAAGTTTGCAGTTGATACCACATTGGGAAGTGGGTTAAAATTGAGTTACAAGATTTGAGGATACAACAACGAAAACAACAACGAAAACAACAACGACAACGACAGCAGACAGAGCGAGTTGAATGAAAGCATGTAACAACAAACCAGCGCACCTTCCGGTAGGAGTCTTCGATGGTGGGATCGTACTTTTCCACAAATATTCCTTGCACGAACTGTACCGTCTGCGGATAACACAGGGAAAAGGTGTGTAAATGTTAGGCACAACAGCACGAGCATTTCACCCCCGTGTGACAATTAATTTGTATACAGTGTCATTTGTGGGCTTTGCCTGGTAGGATGGGGATGGTTTGGTTGTATTTGTATGTGGGCGATTTGTTTACCTTTCTTGTACTGTGCACTCCTATCGTGTTTTATGTACTGTTTGTTGTTGTCACGTTCTAACCCTGTGCCCCTAGTGGACATCTGTGAGCTTTATAGCTCAGATCCCTCCTGCAGTATAAATACAGATTCTGACCGGCCATGAAAGACAACAGCAAAATATATAAATATCCTGCGCCCTCGCAAGACATAGTGCACCCGAAGCAAGGTCAACTGATTAAAGACCAAAGTAAATAAAAATAAATAAAGGGACTTCAATAGTGGAAGGGGGGGGCTTAATTTGCAGGCTTAATTTGCAGGCTATGGTGAGAGCCGGAGTGCATTCCACCACACTATAAACTATTTTTAGTTTACCTGTTAAGGCCCTACTGTGCTGGTATGTACCTCTTTTACAGAAGCTATCTGGCCAACACAAATGATAGCTCAATGAAGTGGCTTATCATCATCATCAAGTGCAAATTTATAGCAGCCAAATGTAAAAAATGCGTGACGTCGATTCTAAATGTGGAGCGGAAAACCGGAGGACTACGAGAAAAATTTACGCAAACTCCAAATATACAGTAGGCGCCAGGGTCGAGTTCGACCCACGACCTCCTGTATACCAGGCGAGGTGGTTAACATCTCGCCACCGAGGAGCTGCGTGGATGAGGCAAGGTACGCTCCAAACCCAACCACCACCCCTCCCCGTCTTGAAATTTTATTTCAGGCCAAGTTTAAAGCAGCAGCAGCAGCAGCAATAACAACAGAAACGTAATCTCTCCACCGAGGAAAACTGCGGCGGTGGAGGAGCCTAACCCGAGGGGTGGTGGGGAACGCTCCCGGCCGCAACGGAACGACCGGCTCAAATTACCGACGCCAAAGTTTTTCTGGGTACCCCGGGCGCGGCCGTGGGTGGCGGTGTTCCGGCAGTACGATTTGCCGTGTGAACAGACCACAAACATTTCACATGATTGAACTAATATTTTACTGATTTTATCCAGGAGAGAAACTACGTTTTTTTATTTACCAGGTGAAGGCCCCACACACTGGGCTGTGTAGCTCTTGTTCAGAATGTCAAGTAATAGCCCCACATCGTGGCTTATCATCATTAAGTAGCCAAATACTTAACAACGTGAATTTCACTACTGCCACCCGACACGGCCAACCAGTAAGGGTTGGCTGTGTCAAGGTGGTTGCGGGTTTAAACGACACATTTACGTGATCCAACCCAAAAAACCTCCATTATGGATTTCCCCCCCGTCTACAGCGGTAAGCCACCAGACCCCCAACCCCCCCAGCCCTTCCACCCCACACACACACCCAGAGAGCCACCGCTGTCATCGTTTGATGTTTGCAACGGCGACGCCTGTTGTACGCCGTTTCACATTTATCGCAAATCCTGCGGCAGGCGCGCGCCACGGTTTCCAACAAGCAGCAAAATTGCCCTACAGACCTAGAGACTTAACAAGAACGACAGCCAACAACGACCCAATTAACGTGCGGTGAAACGTGCCGGCAAATGCCAAGACAACGTCTAATGAACATTCGGCGTAAGTCCCCCTTGGTTTTTGTGCGATGCGCGCGTGTGAAGTAGAGCTTGTAATGGACGCGCCGACGCATCAATTTTAACGGCGGCACGTACATCCGACCGTCGCACGCGCAGCCAGCGAAGGGCCGCTGTGCGCCAAACGTGTGACCCTCCTCTCTTTGCCACCGCGATCGCGCAAGACTGCTCCCCGGGCTGCCCGTGCACCGGCGACGCGATTAGTTTTATACGTCGCCACTCGTCGTCGGCAAATTCCCGGCAGGTACTCGGAAGACGAGGTCCAGAGAGAGACTGTAGACCGAGACCCATGGACTCCTCTCGCAGAGACCCATGGACTCCTCTCGCAGAGACCCATGGACTCCTCTCGCAGAGACCCATGGACTCCTCTCGCAGAGACCCATGGACTCCTCTCGCAGAGACCCATGGACTCCTCTCGCAGAGACCCATGGACTCCTCACGCAGAGACCCATGGACTCCTCTCGCAGAGACCCATGGACTCCTCACGCAGAGACCCATGGACTCCTCACGCAGAGACCCATGGACTCCTCACGCAGAGACCCATGGACTCCTCACGCAGAGACCCATGGACTCCTCACGCAGAGACCCATGGACTCCTCACAGAGACCCATGGACTCCTCACAGAGACCCATGGACTCCTCTCGCAGAGACCCATGGACTCCTCTCGCAGAGACCCATGGACTCCTCTCACAGAGACCCATGGACTCCTCACGCAGAGACCCATGGACTCCTCACAGAGACCCATGGACTCCTCACAGAGACCCATGGACTCCTCACAGAGACCCATGGACTCCTCACAGAGACCCAGGGACTCCTCACAGAGACCCAGGGACTCCTCACAGAGACCCATGGACTCTGGCTGAGACCCATGGACTCCTCACAGAGACCCATGGACTCCTCAGAGACCCAGAGACTCCTCACAGACACCTATGGACTCCTCACGGAGACCCAGAGACTCTGGGTTTAGAGTATTTGGCTGCTATAAATGTCCACGTGATAAGCCACTTCATGAGCTATCAAACAGCTCAGTGGGGCCTTACCTGGTAAAATAAAATAAAAATTAAATGGCTGGTGGTGCTAGTGGTAAAAAACAGTGAAGGCAAGGAACTGACTATACAAAGGAGCCCCCCCCCCCCCCCCCCAAAAAAAAATAGAAACATCCTGGGCCCCCTGCCTCCCGTAACTTAATCCAGCCCTGAACATCATCATCGTCCTCATCGTCACCGCTGTTGTCCTCACCGGGTCTTCCACAACGTCAATCACCAGCTGCTTGGCACACGCGTCACGGAAACTCGACGTTGCTTGTGCTGGGATGTCCCTGGCTCCCCCCCGGCACGCAAACGTGGATAACCCCCACACG
The DNA here is from genome assembly GCF_964198595.1 of Lampetra fluviatilis. Taxonomy (NCBI): domain Eukaryota; kingdom Metazoa; phylum Chordata; class Hyperoartia; order Petromyzontiformes; family Petromyzontidae; genus Lampetra; species Lampetra fluviatilis. The sequence goes on from NC_136314.1 coordinate 9,468,451, forward strand.
GCGCGGCTTCACGGACCATCGCGCACGTGTGTGTTGGTGGTGGTGGGGGGGAGCGGTAGTGTAGCGGTTAGCGCCCTGCGCTACGAACGCAACGACCCGAGTTCGATTCCCGCTCATGGCCAACACCAGTGACGGTTATCTGAACCGGTCCTGGGTCTCCCCTAGGTCGACTCGGCCTCAAATTAATACCTGGTGATGTGTCTAAACATCACCACCGGGGAAACAAAGGGTGTGGTGCTGGCCACCCACCCCCTCGTGTAGCATTCCGGCCTTGATAGTTGCTACTCGCTAACCAGCACTTGCCCCTACAGTCTGTTAAGGCTATAATACGGGAGATCTCTTCTGTCTTTTGTTGGTGGTGGTTGTTGCAGGAATGTGCGGTGCCGCACAAGACGGAAAGACTGCCCTCGGCGCCCAGCGCAACGTCACTCGCCCAACGCTTCACATCGCCCTGGGGGACACGCGGACGGTGTCGCGGTGAAAAGTCTGCCAGGTCGGCGGTGAGCGGGTGAGGTGGTTGCGTGGGTGCGTGATGGTGTTAAGATCGTCCTCTCTGGAAGAGGCTCGTGAAGGACGCTACTGGGCAGTTGGAGGCAGTCGCCCTCCAACAACAACGGAGGGCGGAGGAGCGATGCTCACAACAACGAGCGGAGCGCCGGGTGGCTAAAGCACAGCAATTTGGCACAGTAGGAGGCACAGGTGGTGCATCGGCCAGTCATCTCGGTCAGTCGACCCGTGGCACCTGCTGGGTCTGCCCCGTGACCTCCTGCCAGCGGGCGTTCGACACTTCACGTGGCCTCAAGGTGCACATGGCCTGGCACAAGCGTCGTGGTAACGTCACCGCCACTTAGTGGCGAATGGCGGTTGTTGTTCATGGTGGGGGGGTGACGCAACTCACCAGTGCGGACTTCCCCACTCCACCAGACCCCAGCACCACCAGCTTGTACTCCCGCATTGTGACACGGGGAAGCCCTCAACTGCACGCGCACACACCTGGGAGACAACACGGACAGAGAGGTAAATACTTGCCGCCTATAGTCCTTCAACAGATTGTCGGATTAAAAATTATTGCGTCGTTCAACCCGCCACCACCCGACACAGCTAATTGGTAAAGTTGTGTCACTTAAACAAAACGCGGCAATTCGTTGCGAGAGCGAAACAGGAGGAGGATTTCTCCACAACTCTGTGGCGGTCGCCTGATGACACTGGTTGTTGTTACCAGTGAAACATCATGGTACTCGAATTGTAAATGTTGTAGTGTGTGTACTCTCCAACACACAACCGGTTACTGCTCAACTAGTAACTAATTGGCACGTTTTGTTTACGTAACAAACCTGACTAATTGGCTGTGTCGGGTGGTGGCGGGTTTAACGACGCATTTATTTATTTATGAGATCCAACCCAAAAAAATGTCTATTATGGGCAAGTGCCATTTGTGAGCACCTATGCACCACCGATTAGCACGGTTGGCTACGTACGGTGCGAAAGAAGTTCAACATCCATACATAACATTTTTGACATGCGTTTTTCTGGATTTTTTTGTTGTTATTCTGTCTCTCACTGTTCAAATAAACCTACCATTAAAATTATAGACTGATAATTTCTTCGTCAGTAGGCAAACGTACAAAATCAGCAAGGGATCAAATACTTATTTCCCTCACTGTACATGGATGCCGGCACGGCACACGAGGGGGCGCGTGGGCGAGGCTACCACCAACTTCTGGCCGCCTCTGGACTCGCCCCAATGCCGATGTTTACACACAGCACCAGGTACTGATTCTTAGGTCGAGTTGACAAAAGGGAGACCCAGGACCGCTTCAGATATTCGCCACTTTGAGCTGGTGAGCAGCGGGAATGGAACTCGGGTCGCAAGGATCGTAGTGCAGCACAATCACCCCACTGCACTACTGCACACCCATACAACAACAACCGCCATTCGCCACTGTGACGTCACCACGGCGCTTGTGCCAGGCTGTGCACGTATACATTCACAAACTCAAGTATGCTTACAGAATAAACTATTTTTATTTTACCAGCTAAGGCCCACTGAGCTATATAGCTCCTTTTCAGAAGTGACCTGGTCACACAAATGATAGCCCAAGGAAGCGGCTTATCACGTGGAAATGGACATCAGCCAAATTACCTAAATGCATGACTATTGATACGAAATGTGGAGGGAAAAAACGGAGGAACCGGACAAAAATCCTCGTGTCCACGGGAAGAGAGACACGCAAACTCCAAATGTATAACAGGTGTCAGTCAAGGTCAGGATTGAAGCCACGACCTCCTGTATACCATCGAGGTCGTTAACATCTCGCACCCAATCACAATGTAGCACACACAAAATCCATCACAATATGGTAGCAAAGATAAAGATCCCTCCCCGTATAGCCTTAGCAGATATTTGGAGTTGGGTCACCGGGTTCGTGGCACAGTGCGCTTTCCACTGCACCATTGCTGTTCCCCACGCACGCAAGCGTCATTCGCCAGTCCACCCACCACTCTTACCACATTATCGTAATCATTGTCGTGTTGTCATAATTGCGCCATCACCACAAACACCTTCGTAATTACCATCGTCACCAGAATCCCCATCGCCCACCATCATCGTCAGCCTGCCCCACTAAATACTTGGTGCGTGCGTTCTCACTCGTGACTCAATCGGCGCGCTCGGCGCTTCCGCGGCAGGTGCGCACGAACGACCCCCAGCCAGCGCCTCGCAGCGTTTATTCACCCGGGGGCAGATATTCGTGAGCCGCGGGGGCCAGGAAGGAGCGTCGAGAATCGTCGAGAAGCGCTACAAAGCGCCAAAAAGTGCCCAGAAGCGCCGAGAAGCACCGAGAAGCGCCGAGAAGCACGGTATCACGGCAGGAAACTGGCACTTCCTTCTTTGCGGCCATCACTCGTGCCACCCTTGTGAGTGTGGTGCTCTGTTTCTGGGCACGCGCGCTAACCCCAGCCCCAACCACTGGGCCACAAGCGCCTGTCCCCATGGCCAGGTAGATCTCCGTACATGTCTATGGCTCTCTACACGAGTCTATAGGTCTCTGCAAGTCTCTGGGCCTCGTTGCAAACCTATGGGGTCTAAGCAAGTCCAAGGGTCTCTGCGAGAGTCCGTGGGTCTCGGTCTCCAATCTCTCTCCCTGCACCAAGCCTTCCAAAGTTGGCCTGCTGGGTATTTCCGACAACATGAATGCGACGAGTGGTGACATACAACGGGCAGCGTGGCCAGGGGCGGCAACGCTCACACGAGCGCAGGAGTGGAGGAGGAAAAATAAATATAAATAGCGAGATGGCCCTGCCTCTGCCCACCTATAAAAAGGCACAAGGTGGGGGGGGGGGTCAAGGCAGGGGACGTGTACACAGCCGCGATGTTGCCGAGCCGGTGGGCGAGCGCCTGTGAGCGACCGCTCAAAGAAGGTGATAGCCGATGGAAGTCTATGAGAATCTATGGGTCTCTGCGTGACGCGTCTATGGGTCTCTGCGTGACAAGTCTATGGGTCTCTGCGTGACGACCCGACAGACCCCCCCCCCCCCGCTGTTCCCCATCCCGTCAACCTTCCCCGACCTCGCACGCGACTCTGTAGCTACAGGATGTTGTCGCCGTGGTAACTCGCCGTCGGCAGACCTTGGACTCGGGGTGGAGTGGGAGGATGGGGCGAAGGGGGGGGCTGGAACCTCTCGCCCGTTATCGCACCGCGGGGGCCGAGGTCGGCGGAAGCCGGAGCCAGAAAGCAAACAAGCGCCAGCGGCGCTAACAGCTGGAGGGGGCGGGGAGCCGCATTTAATCTCGTTCGTAAAAAAATTAGCAACGGAAATATTCGCACGCTTGAGTTTTTAAAATGTATTTTAGTTTCATGCTGATGACTAATTGGGTGAAACTCGTGATGTGTGCCGATGACTCTGCCCCATCCCACCCCTCCTCTCAGCCCCGTTCCGTCCCGTCCTTTCCCTCCGTCCCATTCATCAGTCCCATCCTGTCAGTCTGTCTCGACTGTCCAATCCTTCCCATCCGACTGCTGGTAACAGCGCCGGACCATGCAGGGGTGGGGGTGAGACGGTGTGGGGTAGGGAGGACTTCATCCAACAGTGGATAGACAAAGGCTGCTGCTGCTGCTACTGGTGGTCTAGCGGCGTGGAGTGTGCCGGGGTTACACACGGGTGTTGTAGTGACCTGGCACAGGCACCGTGGTGACAGTCGCCGTCACTCGGTGACGAATGGACGGCTGTCGTGGTTGTTGGCGAGGTTGCATGGCGAGGGCGGTGGGGGTGGTCAGGAAGCATGGGGTGGGGAGCAGAGGGTGACGACAACAAAAGCTTCAAACGTCTCTGGCCAGTTGGTGACGCGCGCAGCCTCGCTGGGTAACTGTGCAGGGCGACCCCGTTTGGGGTGCGCGTTGACAGTCCAGCGGTTGGTGTTCGCAACGTCACTTTTTTGGGGGGAAATTTCCCCACCCCCCCTCCTTACGTGGTTGACGACCACCACGGAAAACGGACATTGCAAGAGCTACCCGCTTCGGGGTACAAAATCAGGATCTCTATTTGTTAATAGCGGAGGAATCCGTTGAACTGTAAGAACGTTTCTCACAGATGTCCAGTAAGGGGGGGCACGAGGTCAGAACATTGACAACAAACGAATCAACAACACCACAGGAGTGTAAAGCATAGGGAAGGTATAACAATCACTTTCAAAATATATATGAGTAAAACTAAATTATTTTTTTCATCTTAAACAGGTAAAGCCCACCGAGGTATGAACTTGTACCTTCAAGGTGACTCCCTGGTTGCTCCCACGGGGGGTGATGCACGTTCCCACTCACCCTGCCCATCACAATCAGAACATTTGTTTACCCTGGAGGAATACGATGAGCTATGACAGTAATAGTCCAAACGGAAGATCCTTCCCTTTTTTACTCCTCCACCACTTCTTTGGCCGGTCCCGTATAACGCGGCCCTCGGCAACACGGCCCACCGAAACTTGACACCGCTGCCGCCACCGTGGTCGCCACGGTGGCTGGGAGATGTTAACGACCTCGCCTGGTATACAGAAGGTCATGGGATTGTTCGCCTGTTTTTTATTTGGAATTTGCATAGCTGTCCGCGTGGTCACGAGCTTAAGAGTATTTGGCTGCTATACATTTCCAACCGATGATGAGCCACTTCGTTGAGCTATCATTGGTGATGGGCAGGTCGCTTCTGAAAAAGAGCTATATAGCTCAGTGGGGCCTTACCTGGTAAACATTTTTTTTAGCCTTTTTAGTTTGCACGCGAATTAAACTGTAGCTCGGACAACACCAGCGCCGGATCGGCGCAGGGGTAACAAAAGCGGCTGCGGTGACGCCAACGCAAGATGATTGGGACTCTCACCAGAGTCCCATAGACTCTGAGACCGATAAACTTCCATATTCTGAGTTGCGATTAAAGCGGTTTCTTGTGTGTAGTAGGTTTATAGTATCAGCCCAGTCACCGATAATTGGATAAAAAGTAGCAGTCTGACCGCCATTGGACCAACAGACGTGGGCGAGTGTAGAATGCCCCCTCGTGTGCGGATACAATCTTAGAAGTGGTTCTGTGACATGTCTTCACATCGGGCCGCCCTCTAACAAGCGGCAGGGTACTGCACAACTGTGTGCGAAAGAGATGCCAACGGACGCCGCATCTCATGACGATCGCCATAAAAAGTGGCAACGAGGCAAAAACATAAATTTGCTCGATTGATTTTGCTCTCCACTTTGTTCCTTTCGCAGCGGGCCGGTAAAGTTGCACACGTGGCACGGACACTCAAAGCAACTTTGTTAACAAAAATCAAATAAGTAAAACTATTTCATAGAGTTTCCCGGACCACAGCACCGCGTCGTCCAGAGGGTGAGGCACGCACGGTGCCGCTTGTGCCCGGTGTCAATGACGACACGCCGATCATCTGGCCGCGCGCACGCACACCAACACGCAGAGCTAGCGGGTGACTTTGGAGGTTGGTTAGCCTTTATATAATGCTAATAATTGGCCCAGATGAATTGCTATTACATTAGAGTAAATAAACCTGTATTTGTTGGAAGCCCACTTTAAATCTGATAGGTTCTTCGTGTTTGTATCGTGACACGCTTATGAAGAAGCCGACTCTGGTGACACGGTGCATCTGACGGCCTGGATCGTTACCCTTCACTTGCTGGCTTTTCCCGAAGATATCCGGCGCAGTTTCAAGCGAACCGCCGCTGCTATTTGCCGAGTTTGGTCGTGAGACTCATTCGTCAGCTCACCGGGTGAGCGAGCTGAAACAATAACTTAAACTATTTTTATTTTGCCAGGTAAGGCCCCACTGAGCTATGTAGCTCTTCGTCAGAAGCTACCTGGCTGCCACAAATGATAGCTCAACACAAGTGGCTGATCATCACGTGGAAATGTATAGCAGCCAAATTATCTAAATGCACGATGTTGATTCTAAATGTGGAGGGAAACAACGGAGGACCCGGAAAAAAAATCCACATGACCAGAGAAAGACACATGCAAACTCCGAATATACAAGCATAATCAGGGTCGGGATCGAACCCACGACCTCCTGCATACTAGGCGAGGGAGTCAACATCCCCGAGCCACCGTGGCATTAACTGTAAAATACTCCGCGCCGCCTGCTTCCTAGTAGTGGTCGCTGACGATCACGTGACTCGCCGTTCGAAGAGACGTTTGCCAAAACTGAAATTTATACTGGAAAAAAAACTCAAATCGAGATCGCGCACACACACACCAACAACGATCCCAGTATAGCCTATACAGACTGATGGGGCAAGTTCTGTTAGCGAGCACCTGTGAAGGACGGTACGGTACACGAGGGAGTGGGTGGGCCAGCACCATGCCCGGCCACCTTTCATCTCCCTAGTGGCGATGTTTACTGGACACCGCACTAGGTACTCATTTGGGGCTGAGCCAACTGAGGGGCGGCCAAGGGAACGGTTCAGATAGTCGTCACTGGTATTGGCCATGAGCGGGAATCAAACTCAGGTCGCCAGGTTCGTAGCGCAGCGCGCTAACTGCTACACCACCGCTCCCCTACACACACTCACAGTGACACAGCCAACCACCCCCCCCCCCACCCCACCACAGATTGTTAAAACTGCCAACTGCGAAACTCACAGCAGAGCCTTCCTCAAGCGGCCATAGCACACACAGCCTTGCGTAGGCCTCGGCAAGGTAAGGTACTTTACCCATTTTACTGGGTAAAAGGGTAAAGGTGTCGACATGCCAAGGGGTAAGGTAAAGGGTAGGGTAAAGGTAGGCTCGTTGCTTTTTACCTTTTACCTTACCTGCTAAAGGGTAAAAAGTAGAGTAGAGTGATTGTATTGTGATAAGGTAAAAGGTAGGGTAAAGGTAGGCTCGTTGTTTTTACCTTTTACCTTGCCTTGCCGAGGCCTAGCCTTGCGCGCAAAGTACAACAGTGAGAATATCGAGTGTGCTAAATTATTTATGTGATTACAGGAGGCTCTCGACAATGACGGGGAGGGCGGCCGCGGATAAAAAAAAAATCACAGATAATCTAAAAGTGTCCATTTTCCGCAGATCTTTATGCCAAAAACCACCAATATAGGTATGTACATTGTGTTTAAGGTCAGAAAATGTAGTTTGTTAATGAACACAACGAATATTTGTAGTCAAGAATCGACCGGTCGATGATGCACGTGCTCCGTGAGAACACTTTCCTGCTCCCACCCCACAACCAAGACTCGGCCCACTCAGCAGACAGCAGCAGAGCCACGCCAACAGCAATCAAACTCCACCACCCACTGCTGTAAAGATATTGCAACTACTGTACTGTAGGGGCAATCACGTGGATTTCAGATTAACCGGAGCACACACATTCATTCGGTTTTAAGCACGCGAGACTTGTAATAAACATTTGCAAGAATAACAACTCAATCCACGAGTTATTAATTTATTCTTATTTTGTCAACACCTCAGGTGCGCGTGGTTAAATCCGCAAGTCGGATAAACCGCACGCGGACAAATACGAGTCAGCTGTGTTATCAAACTGAGGAGTTGCTCCCTCCTCCTTCGTTGCCTTCCTCCGTGGGAAGGGGGGGGGGTGCGTGTGTGGGGAGGGGGGTGGGGAACGGGGAGCGGGGAACGGAGGGGGGGAGACTGGGAGGACGAGTGAGGGGGGGACATGACGCGGGCAACCAAGAAACCGGAATTGCCGGCCTCCGCGCGGGAAAATAATCTACGTACGCCGAACTGGGGTGGGGTTCAACACACAACCGAGCCACCTTCACATAATCAGACGCGTCATCATTCGGTGGTGGTGGTGGTGGCGTTGTCCGTGGTGCACAATTAACACCGGCAACACACTCAGTGCCAATAACGGACACCGTACGGGACTTACAAAAATTAATGTAACTAAAATGATTCAACAGGTGATTCATCGCGCACGCGTTGCGACTTGCGCGTTTAAATGATTGACGTGCTCCGAAGAAGGGCCACCGCCTCAAACGCTGCCCATCACACACACACGTGCTTTTGTTAAAGGCCACAGTGTTACCGACATTCACGCGGGCCGTGACCAAACCGCCCGGAATGCGGCCGATTTCGTCGGCGGGCCGCCCGGAATGCGACGCTAACATCTGACGACGCGCCCCAAATAAAAAAAGAATGATCTGGACGCAGCAGCAGCGGAGGGCGCTTGGCCGAGGTAAACAGAAAGAAAAAAACCCTCCCGGATCGCTCGCAACGGCGTGGCAAGCTTATCACGGAAGCAATAAACCAAAAAAACTATCAAACTATTATTATTTTACCGGGTAAGGCCCCACTGAACTATATAGCTCTTTTTTCAGAAGCGAGCTGGCTATGACAAATGATAGCTCATCATCGTGTGGAAATGTATAGCAGCAGCCAAATAATCTAAGTGCATGTTCCTAAATGTGGAGGGGAAAAAAAAAATCGGAGGACCCGGAGATCAATCCACATAAACACCACATACATGCAGCATGCGTCGGGGGTCGAACCCATGTCCTCCTGCATACCAGGCGAGGAAGTTAACATCTCCTAGCCACCGTGGCGCCCCACAAAACGAAGAGTCGCGAGACGACGCGTGATAAAAACGAGCCGTGCAGCAACGACCAGGGGGCGACGCGGAATGGATTCTCGACCGAATCGTGACCCCTGGAAAGCAAACGAGCAATTGAATCGTAGCGGGGGGATGGGGGAAGGAATGCCCAGTCGCCGTTTTGCCATCGGCAAATCAACTATTTAAAACTACGAATAAACCGTTTGTTTTATTTTACCCTGTAAAGGCCCCACTGAGCTGTGTAGCTCTTCTTCAGAAGCGACCAGACCACAAATGATAGCCCCAACAAAGTGACTTATCACCACGTGGAAATGTATAGCAGTAGCCAAATACTCTAAATGTGCGTAATTATTCTACATGCAGAAGGAACAACCTGAGGACCCGGAGAAATATCCACCGGACCACGGGGAGAACATGCAAACTCCACATATACACAACATGCGTCATCAGCGTCGGGATCTAACCCACATCCTCCTTATACCAGGCGAGGTATTTAACATCCCCCCCTCTCTCTCGCACGGCCCTGGCCGAGCGGTGGAGCAGCGGGAAGAAGGGAGTGGGGCATTAGGGGCGTGCGTGTACGTATGCAGAACTTATTTCGTGCCGTATGTAGCCAACCGTGCTAATCAGAAGTGCGTGCCTGCGGGTTTTTGCCGGGATCACGCGCGCGCAACCTGGCAAGTGCAGCAGCTAGAGTGCAGAAGGGGTGCTGGCAACGAGCGTATGTACGAGGATTAGGGGGTGGGATGTGCAGACAGACACACAAGTTGGCGTGTTCATCATTTGCATGCACGTTGAACTTCTTTGGCACCGTGCGCTCATCGGAGGTGCGGTGGAAGGACAACAAACGAACACGCAAAAAGCAAAATCACAGTGAGAAGCACAACGGGGATTCGATTGGAAGTTGCCGATTCTCCTCCGCTGTCCCCGATGTTCTGGAACAACAGACCCCCAGCCGCCCGTGCTGGTGACTCCCTGCGCCCAGTCAAGTCCAGGCCTCAAGTCCTTTCCCGAACGACTGTGCCTCTGAATTAAATCATTCCCGCAGCGTCTGCGCACCATCTTGAGGTGCGGTCACATTTAGACATAGCAAAATAATTCCACATCGTGTTACAAGTCAACCGTCGCCCATGACTTTTTTATACTTCAAGGCCCACTGTGTTAATGTGAAGGCGTTTGTGGTGCTCTACATTGGGCAGGCGGGGAAAAGACGATCGAGTTTTGGTAATCGGGCGATAAAACCAAAAGAACAAGCAGTTTTTGTTCCTCAAGACACGCAGATAGGCCGCGGTGCTCAGCGATGCATAACATCAGTTTGACGAAGGCTAAGGCAACGTACTTCTCTGTTTTGCTCTAAAAATGTCACTGCTGTGTCAACAACAATCATGATTTCCACTTGTAACAGGCCGAAGAATCGTCACCCACTCAACGCGAGGGAGAACGGCGCGAGTTCCGCGTTATAACGGGGGGGAGGGGGGGTGCGTAAAATTGCTGTGCGGTCCCAATTGGGCGAATTATTTAATTATTTCGTGGGCAACGTTCGACATTGGCAGATTTTGGACGGCAATAGCCCTTACTCGTTGCGAACAACTTCACGCGATGCTGTCCAAGAGCAGTATTAACCAGGGGGGGGAGGTGGGGGGGGGGGTCGGCCTGCTGGTTCTGAACGTCAAACGCCTCCTGCAAGCGGGGGCGGGGGCCAACGTCGATGAGCTATAAAGCTCTTTTTCACAGACGTCCAGCAGACAGCGGCAACGCCGCCGTCGAATCCCGTGAAGCGACGGGACGTTTGGTGCCGGTCTACAGAGGTCGTGGAAGGGGGTGGGGCCGAATTCTCCGAGTCGTGGTTGACTTGACGAGCCTTGCGAGAGGCAGAGTCCCTTTCATATTCGTTTTGTTGGCTTTTGTAAAATATTCCGCCCGTAAAAATCCCTCCTAAAGTGCCCGTGCGTCCGTTTGTAAAGCAGGAGTCCCCCCCCACCGTCCGGGTCGAGGCATCAAACGGCGCTCGCGTTTGCAAAACACGTTCGACAAAAACCAAAGATCTCCCCAGATAGCCGTCAGCAGATTGGCGGGTCAAGTGTCGTCAGGGGAGTAGCGCCTATGAAGGACGGCAGAGTACAAAAGGTGGTTAACAACGCCCGGCCGCCTTGGTCTCCCCCAGTGGCGATGTTTACACATCACACCAGGTATACCTAGGAGAGGCGCCCAGTAGGTTCAAATATTCAGCGCCGTTATATGGTCGCGATGAGCAGGCATTGAACTCTGGTCGCGTGGTTCGTAGCCAAGTACGCTAAATCTCTGCGACGGCGATCCCCACGACACGTAATGACACGCACGTACACACAAGATTTTTAATGTACGAGATATTATCACGAATATCACACCCAGTAAAACACTGTCTTTAAAAGAGGCAGCCCGCGTACCAAACGGAATGCTTCAGATTTGCGCTGCCATCACGTCGGGCTCGATTTAAAATGAAAATCGTAATAAAAAATATATAATTAAATTGCTTGCATCTCATTCCAGACAACTCCAAGCCAATTCTGTCTCCACGATACCCCCCCGCCTCATCCCCCCAAGCCCTGCGGGGGTGGGTACATCGTGTACCCTCGTTAAAAAAAGAAAAAATCAGCGCTGCTCCAAACAGGAATGGCCGATCGGCTCCGCCTGCTTCGGCAGGGCTGTGTCGGGTTTTGCAGTGGCACAGGCCATTGCTGGAGCCTTGATGGCACGTTGCCATGGTTGCTTCGAGAAGGCAGTCGCTCCATTACACCGCGGGAGCAATGGAGCAGAGGTTATCCCTCTAGATCCACACTGCGGGAGTGATGAGCCAGAGGTTATCCCTCTAAATCCACACTGCGGGAGTGATGGGCCAGAGGTTATCCCTCTAGATCCATACTGCGAGAGTGATGGGCGAGAGGTTATCCCTCTAGATCCATACTGCGAGAGTGATGGGTGAGAGGTTATCCCTCTAGATCCACACTGCGGGAGTGATGGAGCAGAGGTTATCCCTCTAGATCCACACTGCGAGAGTGATGGACGAGAGGTTATCCCTCTAGATCCACACTGCGAGAGTGATGGGCGAGAGATTATCCCTCTAGATCCACACTGCGAGAGTGATGGGCGAGAGATTATCCCTCTAGATCCACACTGCGAGAGTGATGGGTGAGAGGTTATCCCTCTAGATCCACACTGCGAGAGTGATGGGTGAGAGGTTATCCCTCTAGATCCACACTGCGAGAGTGATGGGCGAGAGGTTATCCCTCTAGATCCACACTGCGAGAGTGATGGGCGAGAGATTATCCCTCTAGATCCACACTGCGAGAGTGATGGACGAGAGGTTATCCCTCTAGATCCACACTGCGAGAGTGATGGGCGAGAGATTATCCCTCTAGATCCACACTGCGAGAGTGATGGGTGAGAGGTTATCCCTCTAGATCCACACTGCGAGAGTGATGGGCGAGAGGTTATCCCTCTAGATCCACACTGCGGGAGTGATGGAGCAGAGGTTATCCCTCTAGATCCACACTGCGAGAGTGATGGGTGAGAGGTTATCCCTCTAGATCCACACTGGAAGCATCCACGCGGGAGTGATGGGCCAGAGGTTATCCCTCTAGATCCACACTGCTGGAGTGATGGGCCAGAGGTTTTCCCTCTGGATCCAAGTACTGTCTTGCCTCTCGAATGTGCCATGTAATTTACACCATCTGCGATGTCATATGCAGGGTCTTGTTTTTCCTGTCTCAATAAAGTTGTTTGCCCGTACTATTTGTTTAGTTTGCACGAACCTCCCCAAAGCCGCGAATGTATCATCTTACATGCACAGTCTTTGTTTCGCAAGTTTACAGCGCCGTTTAGACTGTGACGTGTGCCGACCATGAGAATTACAAAGAGAAAATATCAAAACCAAATCCTTCGACAATGCGCCCACACGACTCCTTCCATGAACGATGACCGCGAGAGGTCAACCGGCGCTCGCGAAATCAAACTCCGGTTCCTGGTAACGCCGCCGGCCAGCTCCGCATTTCCACGCCAACCCGGCGCTCCTGGGTGTTCCCCCGTGCGTGAAAGAGACGAGCGGTCGGCGGTGGGTGGGACGGGAAGTTTGGACAGGGGCGGGTGGGCGACACCACCCCCACCCACAGAGTCCCCCAGAAAGAAATGTTGTGATCCTGAAGTCTTGCGTGTGTGTGTAGTCACACTGCGGGCAATTACATAACCCAGCGACACTCACACAGAAACCACTGTATATGCCACCATGCACATCACCCATGCGAGGTCACTGCTTTGTCATTGCTATTTGCATTGTTACCGCAATTCACTCCCTCGCAGATCCAACGAGTCCAAGTATTGTCGCGGTCCGATTTAAGGTTTTTTTTTATTTGACTTGGGTTTCTAAAGTTTTGTTCGTATACTGTACATGTCGGCCGTCCCATCTCACTTGACACACTACACTGTGCTCGTCTGTACATCCCGTTTCATTTTGAACCGGTCAACACAATTTCAAGCCTTTTCGATTTATCCAAAAATATTTTGGCGATATTGTTCAACCTGGGTGTTACATCACCCAATCACCCTGGCAACTTTTGCCAGTCAATCTGCAGGAACGCATTTAACCCCGCGTCTCGATCCCTAACGTCTGTAGTCTCTTCCGTGCGATTTGTTTCAACTCGACCCGACCGCCCGTCTCGTTCGTACCGTCAGTCAGTCGCCCCCCCGCCCCCCATCCGCTTCAATGCTACTAATTTGTTCTGAATGTTCATTCTGTTAGCCTAAAGGGGGGGGGGGGGAATGTGCATTTAATTTTCACGAACTGGAAACGACCAAGTCTGAAACGCACTATCTTGAGCGTGTGTGAGAACACATTCGTAACATATTAATATGCACAAGCCTGGAACTTGGCCCCACGTTTACCTGCAAATGGTCTGCCGGTAATCAGGTCGTCATCCGGCGGTGGGAGCAGCAGCGGTTGGCGCGCCGCCGCACAACAAAACGCAACGACGACGACCCCGAGTATAGATTTTCTAGCCGCGATCAACCAGTGGGGCCCAGTGGCATCTGAAGCTGTCCCCTGGACGTCGCCCGCCCCACCCACCCACCACGGACCCATTTCTCCTATAGAGCGTACCAGTAGTCGCGTCCCAAAAGAACACCGCGTTATGGGGAAAAACAATTTCCAGGTTCTAATACATTTGATGTAATAATCGGTGTAACGCACAGTCCACGATAACACGTGAGATGCGTAACGCAGGCCCGAACGAAGACCGAGACGCGCGTGGGGACGCATCTAGAAGCATCCAGCAGCATACCAATGCCCAGTGGGATCGGCCACTCCCGTTTAAAGCGGCGCCGATTTTTAACGGAGGGTACACGATGGTAGGAAAATGAGGGTACGCAAAGCTGGGGGGTACAGGGGAGAGGCGTAAGGAGGTGGGGGGCGCTGTTTGATCGTGGAGATAGAATTAGCTTGGAGATGTATGCCGCACGACCGTAGTTCCGTTTGCTTGATCGCGTTATATATCCAATTCTCATCACGAAAACACACGCAGCGTTATAGGAGAACTGGCTGCGTATACAAGCGAACGACCCCGACAACCCGCCACAATGTTTACATCACTTGCGAGTTCGGCTTAACTCGTATGGGCTTGCAGCCGATAGGGTGTGGACAAGGGCCAAGCCGGGTAACTGCCAAGAAACGTTCGAGTGGCGTTTAGCCGAGCGGACTTGGGGACCACGGTGATCTCCCGCGGCGTTGGTTTAAGCGGACAGAAACCTCCGTCTCAAATCTACCCGCCATCCAAGTCACCCACAAACATTCATCCACTACTGCGCCCTATCCACCAACACAGCATGTCATATAGAACGCCATTAACCCACAGACCCACCAACACGGAATGTCATACATAACACCACTCACCCACCTACCACACTGAAGGTCACAACACCATTCACCCACCCAACACACTGCATGTCAAAACACCATTCACCCATCCACCACACTGAAGGTGACAACACCATTCACCCACCCAACGCACTGCATGTCACATCACTACTCACCCACTCACCACACTGCATGTCACATCACTACTCACCCACTCACCACACTGCAGGTCACAAGACCACTCATCCACTCACCACAACGCTCCACTTTTCGGCTGCTTCCCTCGCGCACTGCCCCACTGTGGAACCTCACTTCCCATGACCGTCTCTCTACACCTCCCCACACCCACCCACTGCAAGTATGAACTGCTGAGCGTGACGCCTGCCGCTTTTTTGGGCCGTCGCTCACAGAAAGCTACAGCCGAGAAACGACACACGACGACGGGTATGGTCAGCCTGCCATTTCCTCAAACGCAAGAGTCGAGGGGAAACGGAGGAGACATTTCGTAAACCGGAATTTTTGTCAGCAAATTTTTCCATGGCAGGGGGGGGGTTAACGCTCTTCTAACCCCAACGTGCCCGACGTTTGACCGTGCTCGCCCGTCCGAGTCACTGCTCGCATTCGCAGAAGGGCGCAAATCACACGGTCGCAACCGCAGGAGCTGCGCATGGCAAAAAGAGGTTAATGTCATCAAGACACGGTTTGTTTCCCGATAGCGCGGCAGTAGATGTGTTCTTGAAAGGGACACCGCTTTATGGAAAATCGCGTTGTGATAAATTAAATATAATATAGGGGGAGAAGCGCAGTCGGTGAGAAAAACACCTGAGATGCGTACGCAGGCCGAACGACTGAGGCAGCATCCCAATGCCCTGTGCGACGATGCTACGCTAAGGCAGCCTACACACAACCAAAATATTACTGGTCATACTCGCTGTCATCGGGCCACGGTCAATCCACTGCTGGATGAAGGCCCCCCACGCAACCCGTACCCCCACCGCCACTCTGTCGCTATTCTTCTAGAAGCATCGCACAGCCGTTGTCCCTTCCAGCCGTGCCGCATCCGGCAAGCCCCCCCCGAAACCCCACTTTGCTTTCTCTTCACCGGGAATTGTAACGCAACCGGTGGAGGAGGCGAGGAGGATGAGGATGGTGGTGAGGTGCGGTGGAAGAATACAGAAAAGCCTAATTAAAAACCCCACACAATTGGCGATGGGATGCGTAACACTCCAGCTGTTTCTCAGGGCCACGCTCTCAGAATCTGCCATATAAGGCCACGTGTGTTACTTCCCCCCACCTCCCACCCGCCCGACGGTATCCCGCCGCTCCGCCCCGCACCACCCCTCCACACCACCCCGCGTCGGAACGAATCGCCTGCGCAGGTGGGCGGGTGGCCACCCGCCGCCCGCCGGCTGCCTGGCTGGCGGTCCCGGCCGTCCGCGTGGCTATCTTAATGGTTCCCACGCGTCCCCAGAACCTCGACCCGCCCCAGCCCAGCCCCGGGCCGGCCGGGGCCAGGCACCGCGGTTCCACCCCGCAGCTGCCCGCCCGCCCGAAACCCCAAAATGTTGCCCGCAGATGTTAAGAAATCCGTGGAAGCGCCGCGCAGGTTTTCTCATCGGGACCGGAAAAAGAGGAGAAAAAATAACGAGGGTGGATATGCCGCGTTCGAGCAACGATGACAGGGCGGCGTGGGGAGTTGCTATATATTTGTTTTAATCTCTGGAACTCCGAAGATTGGAGACGACAATAGGAAAGTAACGGTGTGTGGGGGCTGTTTCGGTTGTGCCGGGTTTGTTGCTCGGCGGGCGCGACGTCCGACGGTTCGCTCCAGGGGCGGGCGTCTCCAGAAACGGCCCATTCGTGCACCAACGATGTGAGCATGGTACCGCCACGATGTTTAGGAGTCGATTTTAAAGCGAACGTGTCGATGCGGGGCCCAAGGAGGCGTCCCGCCGTTGTTTGACCGACTCTCCCTCTCTCACCGTTCACTACAATTGTTAAACCGCTCACGAATAAGCGCGACGGTGGCGAGATGTTGACTACCTCGCCTGGTATGGAGGAGGCCGTGGGTTCGATCCCGACCTTGACGCCTGTATATTTGGGGTTTGCGGTGCATCTCTCCCGCGTGGATTTTTATCCGGGTCCTCCGGTTTTTCCCGATACATTTAGAATTAACATCACCACGTGTTTAAAAGTATTTTGGCTGCTGCTATAAATTTGCACGTGATGATGGTGATAAGGCCACTGCGTTGAGCTATCATTTGTGATAACCAGGTCACTTCTGAAAAACAGCTACATAGCTCAGTTGGCCGTATACCTGGGAAAATAAATATAGTTTCAGTTTAAAAACCAGTCCAGTGATTTGGGCAGCAGGGCCCGAGGGGGAGACACGACCCAACTCTGGTCATTTTATCGCAGTTTCACGAGCAGACAGACTCGTGTCAACGTTCACATCGGTTTATTTTCCTCCTTCACTTAAAACGTACGCGCTCTCTTTTGCCTTTCACGGTGTGTGCGTGTTCGTTCTCCGATACTTGCTAACGGGAAAAACCACAAATATTAACATGCTCGCCATAATTTCGCAGTGTTTTGCAAGGCACCGTCGTTTTCCCACGCCACAGCTGAGCGGGACACCTCTTAAAGAGGGCCTCTTTAGAGAGCGAGTGTTTGGCCTACTCTTCCACACTTGCCAGTCATGGAAGAGGTCGGAGGTACCACTCACACGACCTGCCGATAAGGTCTAACCGTCTACACCGCTGGGTGGACGGACAGACTATAAACAATTACACAAACTATTTTTTATTTTACCAGGTAAGGCCCACTGAGCTCCAAAGCAGCTCTTTTACAGAAGCGACCTGGCCACAAATGACAGCTCAACAAAGTGGCTTATCACGTGGAAAGTTATAGCAGCCCAATGCCATAAACGCATGGTAATTCTCCATGTGCAGGGAAAACCCAGAGGACCCAGAAAAAAATCCACACGACCACGGGGAGAGACACGCAAACTCCAAATATACAGGCATGAAGCTTGGGATCGAACCCACGACCTTCTGTATAACAGGCGAGGTAGTTAACATCTTGCCACCACAGCGCCCCAAGACTGTCAGGTGTGGAGGGGGTGTGGAGCCAGGAGATCGAACCGGCGACCAATGATTTGCACGTCCGGGGCAGCGGTTCCAATGAGCAAGTTGGTGGAGGGGGGGGGTTATTGTAAAAATATGAATAATCAGTTAATTAGCATCTGTTTCCTTTATAAGGAATACAGTTGTAAGGTGTATTACTTAATAATACGCTCCCAGGCCGTATCAAACCTGTAGTTGTCAGAGTGGTTAATATTATTTGTATTTCTCTCAATTTCAATAGATTCTCGAATTAGTCTCGGCCAATAATAATTACTTTTACACAACACTTCAACGTTATCAAAATCAATTGAGTGTCCTTGTCGGCAAGCATGTTCTGCAACTGCCGACAGTTGTTTTTTGTGAGTATTTAATATTTATTTGGTTGAGTTAGCCTGTCACCGCACAAACATCGGCGTTAACGTCATCGGCTTTTAATTGAAGTCGGCATATTGCAACCTTCGAGAATTAAATATTTACTTTTGAGCGATCACGTGACCAACACTTTATAGGGCATCTAAAAGGTGTGCCCCCCCCCCCCCTTGGGTGTGCATGGGGCCAATTTGGGGAACTATAAATAGCTTGGCGATGTAATCCTCCACCAATGTTGTCCAACAATAATCGTCGTCAAGGTGTGGGTTTCCATACCCACGCTAAACCCCGGTTTGCATGAACACATTGAACTTCTTTCACAACCGATCGTACGTAGCCAAACCCCTTGCATAAGCTCATCGTATTCCTCCGGTATGAATGTAATATTATCATTCTAAAGTCCACGTGCACCGATGCTCGACCACTGCGGCGAGGAATGTGGTACTGAAAAGTTCAGATGCTTTATTTTTTCTTCTCAATAAAGTGCAGTAATTCTTTCTAGATCCATCTATCTCCATCAGGCTTCAGCAGTGCAGCCTTACCTTCAGTCACTGCCAGCACACGTTGCCTTTCACAGCGTAAACTAAACTAAAACATTACTGTTAACAGGTACGGCTCACTGAGCTGCATAGCTCTTTTTCAGAAGCGACCTGGCGATCGCAAATGATGATAGCTCAACGAAGTGGCTTATCTTCACGTGGAAATGTATAGAAGCCAAATACTCTAAATGAATGTCGATTTTTAAATGTGGAGGGGAAAACCAGAGGACCCGGAGAAAAATACACACGGCCACGGGGAGAACATGCACACTCCAAAAACACAGGCGTCAAGGGTCGGGATTGAACCCGCGAACTCCTGTATACCAGGCGAAGTAGTTAACGTCTTGACACCATGAACAATGTCGATACAGTGAGGGGGCCCAGCTCGTTTTACAGGAATGAAACGGAGAAAAAAATCGATGCCCCGACATGAAACCGACACTTTCCAAAAGTGCACCAGGAAGATATTCATTAGCAGTAATCACAGACGAGCTTGACGAGGAGTACGGCGGCGAGCGAGCCTGCGCGCACCACGTGGACATGCAGGCATAACCCGCCTTGGGCTGAAGAGGCTCATCCTGTTTGGCGCCGGTGGTTTTGGCGTAAACGGTCAAAAGTTCGACGCAAACCCTTCCACACACCAGCAGTACGAGCCCCCCCCCCCCCCCAGTTTGCTCGGGGCCAGCTCCCACCACTTGCACGGCCGCCCAGCCCGAATGTCGCCGCGCGTAACCCCCAAACCTACGAACCCCACAACTAAGAGCCGCCGTGCCGTCTGATGCTTCTTCAACGGATTGCGGAGAATGCAAAAAAATAAACTCCGCAAACTCTCCATGTCTCTCGACCCCGTAAGCCCTCCTCCTCTTGTGGGTAGCAGAAAAGAATAGAAGGCGGCAGAAGAGAAAACACGGGGGGGGATTCTTCGTGTGTCTTTGCCTGACGCGTAAACCGCTCGAAAGCTGGTGGCGGCGGAGGTTTGCGTCTGGCAATGGAGTGGCGGTGGAGGGTCCGGGAGGAGGGGCCGGAAGGAGGGGCGATGGAGTTACGGATGAGTTGCGGAGGGGGGGGGAGGCGGGGCGGGTCTCCATGCAGCATCTCGCAATCGCGCTGGCACGGCGACCTTCACGCCGGCGAGCCTTATAGGGGGGGGGGGGGACTGTAAACAACAGCCGTGGTGGTGGGGGGAGCCCACCACACGACGACACTAAACCCACACGGAGAGAACGTGCGTCACAACAAACTCAAGCGAGATGGATCCGTAATGGCCAACAGAGAGTAACAATGATGTCCCCGCCGCCGTTGCCGTGCGGAGGGAGCTATCTCATGGAAACTGTGATGCGCAGAGGAGTTCGTTTGTTGGTGGGCGGGCGGGGGGGGCGCTAGCGTCAAACGACACATGGCCCCGGCCCCGAGCGAGTGACAGCACCGACTTTCCGCTCGTGTTGCTACTATCTCGACAACTGCGGCAAAACAAAAAAAAGCTCGCCCAAAATTCCGACAACCGCCGAGGAAATTAACTCAACTCACTCGCCACTTATACTGCAGGCAGAGGGAGCGCGGGGGGGGGGCTGATCGGACAGTAACCCCTCGGTTAAACGGAACTCCATTCAACGAGTCTCGGATTTAAATGGACAAAATCTGTTGAATCAGGAGATTTTGTCCGATGATCAGACAACGACGGACTGAGTCCTGTCCGTAATGGGGGCATCAGTGCACATAATATTCACTTCGTCCGCTTAATGGGTACACGGTGTTTATTACACACGTGTTTTTTTGTTTAAAATAGGTTCAAAATAGGGATAGAAGTGGAAAATTCGTTGTACAATACATTTACAGTACTTAGTTCTTCAAATATATGTTACCGTATTATTAATATACAGGTATTACTACACTATTATTATTACTGTGTTGATTTTTGATAATGAAAAGCATTTACAACGTTACAATTATCCTTACAGAAACACCAGCGAGTAGTTCTGTGCTAGGGTGTTGGATTTAGTGCTCACAATGCGCCATTTACCCATTAACGGCCAATTCGGTATTCTACGGACACCTCGTTCCCCCCATTAGTCCATTAAACCGAGAATGTGCTAATCACGTAAATCAATTTACTTCGCCCACCCCCCAAGGTGTCGTGTTTTTTATCGGTCAACTCACCAGTAGTAAAGGAACTTCCTCTAGTTACAAACGAGTTAGGTTCTAAGGGGTCTGTTCGCAAGTCACGTTCTGCAGATGTAGATGCCACTGGTTCTTCATGTTTTGTAGATGCCACTGGCTCTTCATGTCCTGTAAATGCCACTAGTTCTTCACGTTCTGCAGATAAAGATGCCACTGGCTCTTCATGTCCTGTAGATGCCACTGGTTCTTCATGTTGTGCAGATGTAGATGCCACTGGATCTTCACGTTCTGCAGATGTAGATGCCACTGGTTCTTCATGTTCTGTAGATGTAGATGTCACTGGATCTTCACGTTCTGCAGATGTATATGCCACTAGTTCTTCATGTTCTGTAGATGAAGATACCGCCACCGCCGCCGCCATCTATTGCACGGCGGTTGCACTTACGGACTCTCGGTTGTAACAGGCAACTAGAACATAACGGTCCAGAGGTTTGTTTACACCTCTGAACGATCTTAAGTCGAATGTTCGTAAGTAGAGGAGTGCCTTACACGAAGAAGTTACAGGTATAACGTCGATTTTACGGAAAGGACGCGTGTTCCTGAGAAATAAAAACACGCGTAAAGTGAAATGGCTCTTCCCATTAACTTATTTCTGACAAGAGGGATTTTAATTCCAGTCATTCCAACTACTACCTAATCTATACAACTTTTTGACGACACTTTTCACAATGCAAATATATACATATAAATAATAAAGAACATTTATATTAAACGGATTAAATAATACTTAGTTTAAAAAGTAACCTTTTCAGGGAACTCGCCAACAGATCTGCTGCTGCTGCACGCTGGAATGATAAGAAAGGTGATCTTGATTTAATTTCGTGACTGCAGGAATCCATTCTTTGGTTCTTTCAGTAAAGTCGCGTAGTAATAACCAGGTAAAACCTTAACTGTTTATGGTTGTTCCATCATATCTGCAGGGTACTAGTCTGTTTTTCCCCGAGTTAATTTCCCCCCCCCCGCATCCCCAGCGTTTGGCATTGATGCTTCATTGGCATTGCTGCTGCATTGGCACTCGTGCACCGCCCCGTGCTTCTCCTGCTGTTGTTGGTGCACTTGGGCTACGCCCATCCCCAAACCCTTATAAACAGTTTGCCTTTAGAGGCTGACTCCTTTGCCTGATGACGACCGCTTGTGTTGCGATCAGAAAGGTCACGTGGAGGCGTTCCTGTTGCACTGTAGGGATACCGGGTGCCACGTGGTGAGATGTTAACTCCCTCGCCTGCTTTGCAGGATGTGGTGGGGGTTTGACCCCGACCCCGACGCCTGCTGCTGTATATTTGGAGTTTGCATGTTCAACCCTGTGGTCGTGTGGATTTTTCTCCGGGTCCTCCACATTTTAGAAACACGCCTTGAGAGGATATGGCTGCTGTGAATTTCCATGTGACGATAAGCCACTTCTCGTCGGGCTATCATTTGTGTCCAGGTCGCTTCTGAAAAAGAGCTATATATCTCAGTGGGACCTTACTTTGTAAAATACTTTAGTTGTTTACCATGACGCCGTTTGATCTTACGACACTTGTCTCGTCAAATTTCGTAATAAAACGCGGAAATTCGATTCCGTTAAATCTAAACGTGTCCATAATTTGTCAATTGCCTTCAGGGGAAATTTCCGTCATCTGAACATTCGTAGAAATCGGGGCGATACCTGTAAATAGGGGGGGGGGGGGGATCGTCACCATCTCTAACTTCCCCACCACCCCCAACTAATGTGCCACTGGACTGGAAGTTAGCGTGCATGGCTTAGTGACATCATTCGCATCATCAACCGCACCACGCTGCCCGTTCTATGTAGGCAGGATGTGAGAGGCGGGGTGAAGGGAGTTTGCCATTTTCACGTACAAAAATATTGGTTCAAGCAAGCCTGACACTGCGGATGATACACCGAATGTCGAAACGGGTCCAGTTGGGCCTGCAGTCCCAGAAGGCCGTGCTGCTGGTGTAGCATTTGCATATTTGATTTTGTTACTTAAAATGTAATGGATCGCAATTGCTGCCAATTTACGGACTTAAAACCGACTAATCATCCCAGCTCCAATGAGAACCAGGCCTCACAAATGGGGGGGGGGGGGGGGGGTGTGGGTTGGCACGGCAATTCCCGTAATGGCATTCAAATATCAACTGGACGTTAGCGTAACGTTGAGTTGCTATTGGGGACAAATTCATTGAGAAAACCGGAGCCAAAAACAAACCACACAGCTTTTGCAACTTGCAACGTATAAGGCCACCGCGTTTCCGTCGTGACGGCCGCTCAACGGGCTTCCGTGCCGCCAATGAAGCGCTGCCCAAGACGAAATACGCGTGTCGGAAAAGCGCTAAGGCACAGAATCCATGCGTGTGCAGGATTTTTCTCCCAAATTTTTTTTTATATCTATGGGGCCATTTTTGCCAGTATCAAAGTATGAAAAATAAGAATAGGTTTTTATTTTTACCCTTTCGGGCAATAAAACAGGAGTTGTGTCAAGATGTTCAAAAACCAAATAGATTATACCTTTTGCAGGGAATCAAGTGTGCACTGACCACACACGCAATTGTGGTGAACATGCAAACAAAACATGCTCTGATAATCTATGCATTGTCCTTGAAACTGATTGGCCTCCACAAGAGACAGCCTTCTTTATGGCCTAGTCTCACGAGTAGTGGTACCCCGGAGATCGAACTTAATTCGTTCCAGAAGGCCATTCGAACACTGATTTGTTCGAGTTCTGGTGCGTTCGATCTCCGACGTTCTACTGTACTGTGTGTGCTCAATGCAGACTTGATTCCTTGCAAAAGGTTTCCATTTGTTACTTGAACATCTTAACACAACTTCTGTTTTTTTTTGCAAGAAAGGTTAAAACCCATTCTTATTTCTCATCATTTTTGATACTGGCGTCAAAGGTCCCACAGACATCACTGCTCAAACCGAGCCACAAATGCTCTGATACTTGCATCGTCTTTGTGACCGTTCGCCTTCTGGCACTGTGTGTGCTCTCCGCACTGGTGGTGTGACGAGGACATGAAGGCGGCTGTCTCTGGTGCAGGCTGATCAGTTTTCAAAGACACTGCACGGACTATTATCAGCACATGTTTGTTTGCATGTTTTGCCACAAGTGCGTGTGTGGTTAACGCAGTCTTGATTCCCTGCCAAAGGTTCCTGATTTGGCGTTTGAACATCTTAACACGACTCCTGTCTTATTGCAAGAAAGGGGGTAAAACATTCTTATTTTAACATTGTCGTCGACCCGGGGTCCTGGTTACGCACCCGGAGTGTGTGGCGGCCATGAGGTGCGACGAGGTCGTCGCCGTCGCCGCAAATTAAATCAAAGGCTGCGCCGATTTCGTCTCCGACCGGTTACCCCGTCCCCGGTGAGCTTGGAGCGCCCGGCGTGGCGACGAGTAACAATTCACGGCCCTGCAGGGTGGGGCTCACGAGCCCTGTGATGCGGGTATCAAGATATGGAGGCATGGGCCCCTGCCTCCCCGGAAGCCGATGCCTCCAGCAGCTTCCGCACCAGTAGCAGAAGCCCCACTCAGACTTTCCTCACTTGGTATAAGGTTGCGCTCGATACACGCAAAACACAAAGGAATCACAATTGCCTCGCTGATCTCGTCAAGGAGCATAAACCATCATCACGCAAACTCCGGTCATCCCTTCGCAGCAGCAGTGGCTTTCTGGCTGGCCATCAAACAAAGGTAGTCACCGAATCGCACGTTTTCAGTTGCGCTTCTGCTGCTACCTGGAACGCTCCAACTTCCGATATTAGGAACCCACTGTGAGCTACGTGCACTTTTAAATCATCATCAAGATTGACAAAACTCATTTCTTTACTGATTTTTGTGTGAGTTTGTTGTCCTTCCCCCGCACCTACGCCGCGAAAAGAAGTTCAACATACATACATTATCGACTAGCGGTGGTTCCAGTCACTGTCTTTGCATTAACGGTGACAAGAATGAAAAAAAAAGGGGTGATTATGTACTTATATTGAACTTCTTTCGCACCGTACATAGCCAACTGTGCCAAATGGGAGGTGCGCACAGAGAGACTTCTATCAGGAACCACAACGCGTTTAGCTTGTTAACCGAGCAACAAAGGCAGCTGCCACGATGCAACAGTTATCGAAGGGTTAGTCAATCAGCTCGCTGAACATGCAACGCAGGAGTCGCCGGTTTTCCATCTCCCAGCGTGGCAGTCAAAACAATGGCGGCAAGTTTCTGCCGAGTACACCACAGCAGTGGATCGGCAGGCCGTGTGCGGTGGGGAAAAGTGTGGGTAGCTCACCCCAAGCCGAGAGGAGACTGGTCGATGTGGACGAGTAGACCAAATACCACCCCCACCGCCAAGACCTCCCTGTGGGGGAAGCTCTTCAGCCCGCAGTGGAGTGAGCAACCAACCAAAATAATTTTAGAATCAAACCATCACCATGCAACCAACTGTGACCACTGCATCAGCCGTTCCCCATAACTCCCCCCCCCCCATGCCAGGTGACATCACCACACCGGGTACAGAATGCACGCACGAGTCTCTCCCGCGCCAACTCAAAAGTCAAATGCGAGTGGCCGAGAAGACAGGCGCTCAACTACGTAAAAACGACGAGGAATGTGCCATCCCCGCAAAGAGTGAGGAGCTGAGGGGAGGGGGGGACGCGGGGAGGGTTTATAACAAACAAAGAATGGTAACGTGACAAAATGGGCTCGCACAGCCACAACAGAAGTGACGGTTTCTGTAGGTGGGCAATGTTCAGTTGCAACATTTCCAAATGACAATTTCTGCGGAGCGGGCCGTTTCCGATTGTGTAAGCGTGACGCGAGAACGTGAACGCACGCTCTGATCGCGGGCACAAGCACAAGGGAGCCATTTTTCTTTGTGTTTGCAGCGCAAGACGCAATATATTTGACGTGCCGATGGGGCCCCGCGCAACGCGATATCTCGCAGGAGCCAAATCGTCTGAAACGCGTGACGTCGATTATAAATGTGGAGGGAGAAAAAAATGAAGGACCCGTAGAAAAATCCACGCGAGAACACCACGGGGAGAGAGAGAGAGACGCGCAACTCCAAATATACAGCAGGCGTCAGCGTCGGGATCGAACCTACGACCTCCTGCGTACCAGGCGAGATGGTTAACATCTCCTAGCCACCGTGTGGGCGCCACGTCGAGCGGCGCGTCTCAGCGCTTGCCCCCACCGGTGCCCACTGACAACGAGGGTCGGGGGGGGGCGCTGGGTGCGCCGTACCGATAACGAGCGGTAATGGGCGTAGCGCTTGCTGTAATTGGCGAGTGGGGGGGGGCGTGTGTGCGTGACCGAGATAACCGCACTTCCTTCCAGCCTCCCCGGGAGGCCCCGATGGACCTCTCCCTGACGGTATTTTGCAAGAAGAGTTCGCAGGCAAAGGAAAAAGAGAGAGAGGAAAAACAAAAAGCCGTGATCGCAGACGAGGGGCGAAGGCTCGCGCCAACCAAATTTGGTCAAATGTCGTTCCAGGGGATCCTCTGAAGTTACGCGCGACCACCCCCCACCCACCCAACCATCCAAACACTCAACCAACCACCGACCCCACCCAACCATCCAACCAACCAACCACTCAACGAACCACCCACCCAACCACCGACCCACCCAACCATCCACCCAACCACCCACCCAACCACCCAACCACTCAACCAACCACCCAACCACCCACACCCACCCAACCACCCACACCCAACCACCCAACCAACCAACCACCCACACCCAACCATCCAACCATCCAACCACCCAACCAGTCAACCACCACCCACCCACGCCGCCACGTATCTGCGGCAGGAAGGCAGGGAGGCGTGGAGCAGTGATAACGGGTTTTGGTGCCTCGCAGACGGAAGGTGACCCCGGGGTGGATTAAATTCCCATGCGTGCGGAGTTTGCACGTTTCTCCCCCCCCCCCGATCTGAGTGGGCTTCTTTGGGTTTTCTTTTATAGCTAAATCAAAAACCCACACGCACTGAAACCGGGTATTGGACAAACATCCCAATGCTGAAATGTTACCTGATTACACCTGGATACATCACCCCAAACTGCTAAGTTATTGAAAACTTTGACTAAACAATTTTTATTTTACAAGATAACTGAGCTAGTGAGTTATTTTTCAGAAGAGACCCGGCCGCAAATGATAGCTCAACGAAGTGGCTGATTATCACGTGGAAATTCATAGCGGCGAAATAATCTAAAACGCACGTGGATTCTAAAATGTGGAGGGAAAATCCGGAAGACCCGGAGAAAATTCCACACGACCACGGGGAGAACATGCAAACTCCAAAGATACAACAGGCATCACAGGGTTGGGCTTGAATCCATCACCTCCAGTATACCAGGCGAGGTAGTTAACATATTTACGGGGAGAGAGACACGCAAACTCCAACAAATATTAGCAGGCGCGAGGGTCGGGATCGAATCCACGACCTCATAGTGTCCCAGGGGGAGAGGGTCGGTGGGAATGAAGAAACTTGCCCCGTTGTTATCAACTGCCACGCCATGAGATTGAACCGATACGGGTGGAGCTCTGGGATAGGAGTGAGTCGTGAGCCAAGTCATGAACAACCACGGCAGCATGCCATGCGCAGAAGAAAAGAGTAATTTCCTAGTCGCTAATAATTACATGCTTATTACAGACGCCAATGTTTCACGTGAGGTAATAAAATGCATAAAACCATACAAACAGAAAGTAGCTGGATTTTTTTTTATTGAATCGCGCCCCTTCTCCACCCCCGCAGAAGCATGCCGATTAATTAACTCGTTGAGACGACGTGGCACCCTGATGTACACCTGCATTTATTGACGAAGTAAATCCAAACCGGATTACAGACTAATTTACGCATCGATGGACGTGGCGGATTATTGGTTAAACGCACACCTCAAGCAGAATCCCGTTCTGCGTCTCCGCGTAATAAATAAATAAGTGTTGCTTACGAGCCCGCCGGCTTTCCAGAAGAAATATTTTTTGCGGCGGCATTTGTTCAAGTGGGTGGGGGCCTTACCCGGGTCTCATCGGCAAAGCGAGGGTTTTGTTAAACAAGTTCTGCTCGCTTACTGGACGCTACTGGCTAAGGGACACTTTTCATCTGCTCCAGTGGTTCTTAACCTGGGATGCACGCCCACTCCTGGGGGTGCGAGACAAGGCCAGATTTTTTTAGAAGGTAAATTATCGAAAAAGCAAATATTAAGCACGGGCACATAGGTTACAACTGACTTAGTTTCATCAACCCCTATGTACATATTAAGATTACACTTTTTACACGCTTTTTATTAACTCAATCTGTCTGTTGTTGTTGTCGTTGTTGCATCCTCAAATCTTGTAACTCAATTATAACCCACTTCCCAATGTGGTATCGACTGCAAACTTGGTATACTTATGTCATACTGATGACAATACTATATTCTATCATAAAAAAATATATATTTTAAACATTCATTTTTATATGTTATGTTTCGGCTTGGATCTAATTGTCCACCCTCAACTGACGTTGGCTGTAAATCGCCACGGTCCCTTACGTTAGGGAAAACTTCGGGGCCACTTCCTGGAGTCGTGGAGTTCTGCCATTACTCGTATGGTACATTTCATTAAAGCGTGTTTTTAAAAAAGTTTTTTAAAATATTACTTATTTAAAAATTAGAGAACCCAAGGGGTACAAAGGCTGCAGTAAGGGTTAAGAACCACTGCTCGGGGCTCGTCCCCCCCCCATCCCCTCCGCCGTTCATCGCAAAAAGCAGTACCAAACACACACAAAGCAGTATTAACTTAACTCGTGGGTTTTCACAGCCAAAATCACACGATTATTGATTGTACTGTGTGAGGCCACGTAGAAGTGATCCGGCTACATTTCTGTCAGAAAGACCCCCCCCCCCACCACTCGACAGAGCCAAACAAATGTAGTTCGTCATGCGGAGGCGAAATGAGTTTGATGGCGCGCCAATTGTCCACGTGGTCGCGGGAATTTTTTCTCTCCAGGCCCTCCGGTTTTTTCCCCTTTAGAATCGATAGCATGCGTTTAAGATTATTTTGCCGCAATAAATATCCACGTGATGGCAAGCCAACTGTGTTGAGCTATCATTTGTGATGGCCAAGTCGCTTCTGAAAACGAGCCATGAAGCTCGGTGGGCCTTACAACACCTGGTAAAATAAGAAATTGTTGAGTTTAGTTTATTGTTCCAGCTCGCTCACCCGGTGAGCTGACGTACGATTCTCACGACCAAACTCAGCAAATAGCAGTGGCGATTCGCTTGAAACTGCGCCAAGCATCTTCAGGAAAATCCAGCAAGTGAAGAGTAACGACCCAGGCCGTCGGATGGACCTTGTCACCAGAGCCGGCTTCTTAATACGCGTGTCACGATTCAAACACGAAGAACCAATGAGATTTAAACTGGGCTTCCAACAAATACCAATTAATTTACTCTTAATTTAATTGCAATTTATCTGAGCCAATTATTAAAATTATATAAACGCACTAGCACTTAAATTTCGATTTAAAGCTTTCGTGACTACAGGGATTCATATTCTTGGTTCTTTCGGTAAAGTCACGTAGAGGGGAAGTAAAATAATAAAAATAAAACATAATAAAATTCTCACGTTTCGGCCACAACGCAAGCAGCCGTCCTCAGGTGAAGAACAGAGCTGTCAGAAAGACAGCGCCCTAATGAACACTACTAACTAGCACTTCTATTGCACGGTGCGACCTTGGAAACGATGACAACACCACCACGGGTTCACGCGACTGTGGGGTCAAGCCACCACGGTGGCAACGCAACCGCGGGATCGCCCCACAACAATCGAGATGCCTGGCAATGGCCGATGAGGTCATCGACAAGCAGGTCGGGCGAGTATTAACACTCAGTAATTACACAGCAAGGGGGGGGGGGGCTTTCACAATACGAGAAGCAACCGGTGGATTTCGACAGCGGCGCCCCAGCCCCTAGGCCCCGTCCTTTCGGCCCAACGCAGTAGAAGCCGGCACAGCCGCGCCGCGGCTACGTCACGCTTTTTTCAGTGGAAGTTTGAAACAAACATCGCTTCCCGACGCGCCCCGCCCATCCCGAACGCGCTCAAGAATCCTGCCCAGGCAAGACACCTCTTCCCCCTCCTCCCCCACCACTGCCCTCTTCCTGGGCTCAGAGTCAGGCCACCCCCCCCCCCACATAAGAGGTAGTCGACATCCAACGGGTTAAAAACCGCACCGCGAGGTTGCTCCGATGGATTGTCTGTCGCAAGAGATAACACACCGTGTCACAAAGCAACGGGTGTAGAGCACTTTTAGTCAAGGGTCCCTATCGTTTGTATTTTAGCGTCGCGTTTTTCCCCCGGGTCGGCTTTCTCGCCCGTCGGCATCTCCTTTGCAGAGTTGTGTTTGGTCCCGGTCATCCCCAAGGCAACGCCACTGCATGATCTGCACGGACCACACGACCTGCAGGGTTCGTGCTGTACGTACGGCTATCTGCGCGCGTGGGTCGTGAGAGCGTGCTGGGGGTTCGATCTTGGTCGACGAAACGGAAGCATCGCTTACACGCGCACGCACAGAAGGCGGGCCCGGGCGGAGAGGTGGCACAAGCCGTCAGTGGACTATGAGCCCGGTGCCACAGTGGCGAGGAGATGTTAACGACCTTGCTTGGTATAGAGGCCGTGGATTCGATCCTGACCCTGCCTGCTGTATATTTGGAGTTTGCGTGCATCTCTCCCCACAGAGATGTTACCTACCTCGCCTGGTATACAGGAAGGTCATGGGATTCGATCCCAACCCTGACGCCTGCTGTATATTTGGAGTTTGCATGTTATCTCTTCCTGTGATCGTGTAGATTTTTCTCTGGGTCCTGCGGTCTTTCCCTCCACATTTAGAATCAACTTGGCGCGATACATTTCCGCATGATTAATCCACATCGTTGAGCTATCGCTTCTGAAAAAGAGCTGTACAGCTCAGTGGGGCCTTACGTGGTCAAATAATTGGCTCGATTAACCGCGATTCAAATTGTAACCGACTCCCCCTTGCGTGGGCAGATTTACCCCAGAACACATCCTGCCGCCTCCGCCAGATACAGGAAGCTGCGAGCCGCGCCCAGCGCCACGTGGCCAACGACGCCAGCGACACCGCCAAGCCACTGCCAAGCAACCTCCCGTCCAGCGGCACACGTGGGAACGCAAGAGCCGAGGGAATTCGTTGCCCGATTAGTCGCATAAGAGAACCTGGGATCGGTAACCAAGGGGGGTGGGGGGGGGGCTTTAGGGTCAACAACTCAGAAGCAGGTATCGCTTTGTAGAGAAGATCAAGTGGTTGTTATTTGAAAAGGCTCGCCCCTGCCATAGGAATGTGGAATTTTTGACTAATGGTCTCAGGGCTATGAACAGGAGATGTGAGCATGAAATCACTAAAAAATATATGTATTCCTTAAATAATGAGAGTGTGTATGTGTCCATACATGTTAACGAGATGTTAACTACCTCGCTCAGTATACAGGGCGTTGTGGGTTCGATCCCAACCATGACGCCTGTATATTTGCACGTTCTCCCGGTGGTCGCGTGGATTTTTCTAACATTATAATCAACACGTGATTAGTGTCTTTGGCTGCTACACATTTCCACGCAACAAGCCACTTCGTCGAGCCATCAGCTGCGGCCAGGTCGCTGCTGAAAAAGAGCTACGTAGCTCAATGGGGGGAGCCTTACCTGGTAAAATAAGACAAATGGTATGTTGGACTTTTTTCGCACGTAGCCAACCGTGCTAAAATCAGAGGGGGGGAGGGGGGCGAGAAAACTCAAGCAGCCCAGCACAACAAGTGTGGGCTGGTGGAGCGCCGGCAGGGAAGCGTTGTTAAGAAGAGAGAAGAAACGTGCGGGAAGATTATTTGGATTAATTAACCTGCTATAAATTTCCACGTGATGATAAGCCATTTTGTTGAGCTATCATTTGTGACAGCCAGGTCGCTGCTGAAAAAGAGCTATATCGCTCAGTGAGCCTGACCTGGTCAAATAAAAAGAGTTGTAAATAGTAATATACTGTGTATAAATGTCCAAATGATGGGCCGCTGTGTTGAGCTATTATTTGTGGCCAGGTCGCTTCTGAAAAGCAAGTTAATGGATGAAGGAACTCTGCGGGGGGGGGGGGGGGGATTTGGCATGACCCGGAAAATCACTCCGCTGCTAGCCTGCGGCTCCTGCCCAAAAAGCAATCGTGGGAAGCGCCACAACGGTCGAAGCAGAATCAGATCAGAATGTGTATTTATACTGGAGCAATCCGATGAGCTATAAAGCTCTTTCTCATAGATGGTGCACAGGATAAGCATGTCCCAAACAATCAATACAGACACACGATAGTAGTGCAAAGTACAAGAAAGGTAAACACATCGCCTGAACAAATACAAATAAAACTAAACCATCCCCATCCTACCAGGCAAAGCCCACTGAGGTATTAACTTATTGTTCAAAAACGACCTGGCCACAAATGATAGCTCAACAAAGTGGCTAAACATTTTGGCATTGATAGCAGCAGGGAAAAACCGGAGGACCCACGCGACCACGGGAAGAGAAACACGCAAACTCCAAATAATCAGGCGTCAGGGTTGGGATTGAACCCCCACCAGCCTCCTGCACGGCACCCGCGGGCGAACGCAGACCCCACCCCCTGCCACCCCCCCCCTCTCCAGCACCACAATGACACCAACAACGGTTTTGGTTGCTGAAAAATGTCGGTTTAAAAATAAATAAATGTAGGAGTAGTGGTGGTGTGCGTCAGTATGGAAGGGAACCACGCTGCCACACCCATCATCGATCACCCGTTTCCCCTGCGGGGGGGGGGGCTGATATAACTTGACGGCGCCACGTTGCGGTGGAAGGTTTTTGTTGCGCAGTAGAACTGCGAAAGGGGCAGCGGCAACTTGGGGAGGGGGGTATTTCATCTAGCAGCGGACTGATCACGATCGATGGCGGTGATGGTGGTCGCGTAACCTCCGTGATCCGCAACGGCGGGCAGAAGCCCTCATGCAGCAGTGGGTCATACGTGCGCACTTCTGAGAGAAGTCTCAACAGTTGCCACGCTGTGGCAGAAGACTGGCTCTTGCCAGGGGAATGTGGAATGTACAGACCGCGGGGATTTTGATTAACGGCCACCCAGCAGAGACGAGCGACAATGCTGCCGTTCATTCGATCGCGCACCATCGATGAACTCTCGACAAATGTCAGTCAAACTCCGGTTGACTTCATCATCCGCGGGGCGGGTTATCCTATCTCACTCAACGGCACGTGGGAAGATAAAAAAAAATCCCAACGCACGCGCCGCTTCCAGTATCAGCAACTCCTCACTCGTCGAGGGTCGGAGACTGGGTGCCCGCGTGACCGTGAGCACGTGGGCAAAGTGAATCTATTACTCCTGAGAACTGACTGAGACACAGAAACCGCGTTCCACCGCGTTCACTCGCACACTCTCTCGCCGCAGCTGCACGGCGAATGCGTCTTTGGCGGAACAAGCGGCGGTCTCCCGAGCGCCTCTTTAAACCAACCCACACGCCGCTCTTATCTGAGGGGGCATAAGGTAGAACACGCAATCACAGTAGCAAAGGGTAATGAACGTCTCCCGTGCTGTGCCGAAAAATGTAGAACTACTTGTTGGCTCTGTTACAGGTTGGCCACCCCTGGTATATAGGATAAGTTACCCACGCGCGTGTGGATGTGTGTGCGCGTGTCCTGCATTATGGGTAGCTGTAGTGCAGCAGTTAGCGCGCCGCGCTATAAACCTGGCAACCCGAGTTTGAATCCCACTCACGAGCCAACACCAGTGACGGTTATCTGAACAGGTGCTGGGAATCCTCTAGGTCGACTCCGCCTCAAATGAGTACCTGTGTGGTGTGTAAACATCACCACTCGGGAGACAAAGGCCGTGGTGCTGGCCACCCACCCCCTCGTGCGCCGTGCCGGCCTTCATAGGTGCTGCTACTCACCAACAGTACTTTCCCCAACAGTCTGTTAAGGCTATGCTTGGGGATCTTTGTCTTTGCTTACGTACGTGTGTGCGTGCGCGTGTTCTGCATTATCCGCGCGGTTTTGTTTTGTCCGGGGGTCGCCCAATCCTCCCTTCCACTGACCCGGGTAGATCAGCAGTTCAGAGTCCTTGACTACGAGCGAGCATCCATGGCGCGAGAGCGAGGGAGCTGTGTGACTCGGCTCGCTTACCACTCACGGTTGAACGCGTTTACGCAGAAGAGCTCCGTCCGTCTGCCCGCCCACCCGCCCGTTCGTCCGCGATAACTCTCGTGCTAAAAAATCGGGAGGGACTCGATAAGGAGTTGAAATTAAACCACGAGATCATGCGGCATTTGGCGGGGGGAGGAACTCAATCGTTATAGAAAACTGGTCACATTGATAAAAAAAAAGTTGCGTTGCTTTTCAGTGGTGGGGGGGGGGGTACACAAGAGTGAAGCTGCCTGGTACGCGATAATCGTTATTTAATGCGTAGTCGGCTCTGGCGACCGATATTATCCGCAACGGAGGTTTTATTTGTTAACAGGTAAGATCGGCGTACACGAATTGCAAACGCTGCGCGTTTGACTCTCAAGACGCACAACCGGCGAGTGCCGAACTAGTAACTGATTGGCGCGTTTTGTTTACGCGAGACAACCTCACGAAAAAAATCGGCCGTGTCGAGTGGTTGGCGGCTTTAACGACACACATTTATTATTTACGCCAACTAACCTGGAAAACCCCCCCCCCGCCCCCCCCCCCCCGGTCTGTCGGTGAGTGATCGGTGTTGTCGCAGACGCCGAACGTCGGCGAGCAAGCGACGAAGGTGCGCCGACGCTCCCTTCGAAAGGCGGCATCGTCGGAGGCACCCTCCCTCCTCCTCGGGGGGGGGGGGGGATCTGCACGCGTGCAGACGCTTCCGGTTTAAAATATATATAAAAAATTTGGCTCAACAGATCCGGCGGAAAGCGACGCCCACGGTCCTTCGCCAGAAGCTCTCCGGGCGCGCAGCACGGGGAGAGGGAGACCGAGGCTGTGGCCGCCCGCCAGGCCGAGTTAAAAACGGGAAGAGATTGTGGGACTCCGGGGGTTGGGAGAACGGAGAGGATGGGGGCGCGGCAGGGGAAGTGATGGGGCGGACGGGCGGCACTGGGACCTTGGAAAGAGGCCCCGTGATGGGAACAGAGAAACGCGGAAGCCGTTTAAAATCGAAACTTCCCCCTCTCACCCCCCCCAAATGAAGCGCTCAACCGGCCAGACCCCCCCACCACCACCAGCGTGTCCCCGGCCACCCCGATCCTGGCCTCTCACCAAACAAACACAAACTGCCGGCGAAGGAACTTCATTTAAAGTGCAACATCCCCCCAACGCCCCCCTCCCCTGCGCACTGCGACTCCCCACCACTGTACCGCTTACAAAGACAAAGAGGCCCCCCCCCCTCCCGGGTATAGCCTGTAACAGAGTGTTGGGGCAAGTGCTGCGGCTGCGGGTCGCAACCTATGAAGGCCGACACGGCCACACGAGGGGGTGGGTGGCCAGCACCACGCCCGGCCGCCTTTGTCTCCCCAGTGGGCGGTGTTTACACACCGCGCCGGGAACTCATTTGAGGCCCGAGTCGACCTAGGGGAGGAGGCCCAGGGCCGCTTCAGAGAACAGGTCACTGGTGTTCGGCCGTGAGCGGGAGTGGAACTGTCCGGCAGGTTCGTGGCGCGGCGCGCGAACCGCTACACTACCGCTCCCCACACACACGTGCACCCCGTGCTCAAGGTTCAACGATGAAAGTTCCACATCCCTGTGGCAGGAACCAGAAGCACTCTTGATAACGAACGGCGACTAATTATGGACAATGCCCGGCTTGATCTCTTTTTCTAATTTATTTTAAAACAATTTCCGAGCACACAGGATCCAAGACCCAAAAAGTCACGCAGCCAAATAACAGGCAGCACTGTGTCCCATCGATGAAGAAAACTCATTTCGAATCTCAGTCGTCGCTAACTTAGGCACATCATCATAAAACTGGACAGGATTTGAAGATCACCACGTGGTATACTACACAACTTCTTGGGAGTAAAATCGGGGGTGGTGGTTGTGGCGGTGGTGGTGTTCATAGGTGCAACAACAAGTGGAAAGCCGGGCGGCTAAAATACAGCAAGTTGGCACAGTAGGGAGGACAGCTGGTGGTGCATCTATCGGTCATCTCAGTCAGTCACCCATGGGCACCTGGGGTCTGTCCCGAGACCTCCTGTCAAGCGAGCCTTCGACACATCACGTGGTCTCAGAGTGCACGTGGCCTGACACAGGCGCCGTAGTGACGTCACCGCCACTTAGTGGCGAATGGCCGGATATTGATATTGGTTTCCGAGGTGCTCGCTAACGGCACTTGCCCCAACAGTCTGTTAAGGCTATGCGGTGATCTTCGTCGGTGATGATGACAAGTCTTGTCGTCCAGACAAAAACAAAGCACGTGCCCGCTCATCCTCTCAACATGAGGCTGATCAGAGGCATTAGGGGGTCATGACAAAAGCACCCCAACCCTTAACAAATTAAACCACTCGTCGACTCACTCACGGAGTCAAACTGACCCCTCTCACTCACCCATCCCACATGCCCTGTCACAACCCGACCCACCCATATAAACTCACTCACCCCACCGCTTCAACTCATTCACCCTCCTCCAAAACCCACCCCCCAACGCACTCACTTCATTCCACAAACTCACTCACCCACACACACTCTCGCCTACAAATTCAATGGCTAGTCTAATCGCTCACGGACTCACAAACTCACCCCTCTCACTCACCCACCCACTCACCCATCCCACACACCCTGTCAACCCAACAGGGTGTGCGGGATGTCAACTGGAGTTCGCCGAGCTGACCCCACGATCGCACCAAGCGAGAGGAATAACGCAGCTCACAATGCATTTGTTTTGATACGTAATCGCCACTACCTGTGCTGCGATGTATATGTTTCCAGATGACGATGGAGTCGTATATGGGCACCCCCCCCGCCCCCTTGACACTCTGCTGCTGGATGGAGGCTGTGTAGGTCGTCAGTGATTGTTTGACCATACATCACCGCACAGGTTGGTGCAAAGGGGAAGAACCATTGCCCGCGGCTTCTTTCAAATGAACAAAAATCTCGACGCATTTACAGTACGGAATAAAAGGGAGGTTCGTACATTTTTCATTCCGTGCAAGAGTCGGCAAATTTCATGCTCCAGCAAACGTTCGATTTGATTGATTGTCCGGAAATCGTTTGTTCTTATGAATAACAACTACTGGAGTTACGGGTGACGTTAAGGCCTGGTACGAGGGATCCTCCTTTAAGAAAAACCAGTTGAGGTGAATGCCAAAAGAAAGTTACGATTAGTGTGGTCGGGACGGAAATCCTTTGAGAGGCGGGCTGGCGGGTCACGACTAAAAGACGCCACCCAACTTTCAGAAACTCCAGCCTGGGGAGGCGATAACTTCAGGTGCAAGAGAAGATGTGCAGTGAGACGACAACACAAAGACAAGGGGCCTCAAACCCACTCCCAACTACCGATGGACGGGGACTGCACACATAAGAGCCGGAGATGGAAGATACTACACGAGCCAAGGCCCTCTGTGACCTCGAAAAACTGACGTGCCCTGCGCCACCCACCCGTTCTGAACCCAACCTGGAACCAATGACGGGAACAACTTACTGTACTCTAAACGTCTTCTAGATGGAAGCCATAATTAGGAACAGCCCATCGTGGGAATTCAGCACCGAGGGAGAACCACGGGTTACTTGACTGTAGGTAAAGTCACGTAGGTATAAAATAAAAGAAATCACGACGTTTCGGGCGCAACACAAGCGTCCGTCATCAGGTGAGAAAGCATGATCTGCTGCTGAGGCAGACTGTCGAATCCAGATTGACTGTAGAGTATTTACAAATGACGTGCCCCTACCGAGTGAGGGAAACGTCTCGCCCAGCACCTCACCACAGTCCTTGCAGTGCCTCACCTTTGGCACCCGAGTTGTGAGCAACCTCCCCCGACAGCTCAAACGGAGTCCCCTCCCCTCCTCACCGACTTCATCCAGCTCCTCGCACACCTCGACCGATCACTCACCTACCTCGCCCGACACCTACGAGACCCTCCCCCCACACGTTTGGTACTCACCCACAAATTAAATCACTCGTCTACTCACTAACTTGCCAAAACTCAACCCTCTCTCACCCCCCCCGTCAACCCGACCCACCGACTTTAAACTCACTCACCCCCCCACCGATCCAGCTCATTCACCCTCCTCCAAGCTCACCCCAGGCACTCACGTTGTCCACAAACTCACAACCCACACTCACCCACAAATTAAATCACTCGTCTACTCACTCTCGGACTTAAGACTTGCCAAACTCACCCCCTCTCACTCACTCAACCCACTCGCCCATCTCACACCGTCAACCCGACCCCACCCATATAAACTCACTCACCCCTCCTCCCAAACTCACCCCCACGCACTCGCTTCGTTCCACAAACTCACTCACCAACAAATTAAATTGCTCGTCGACCCACTCGTCCACCTTACTCAATCAAAATCTTGCCAAACAAACTCATCCCTCTCACTCACCCATCCATCCATCCAACACACCCCGTCAACTCGTCCCACCCATATGAACTCACTCACCCTACTCACCCGACCGCTCAACTCATTCACCCTCCTCTGAAACTCACCAACACTCACATTGTCCACAAACTCACTCGTCTACTTACGGACTTACAAACCTGCCAAACTCACCAAACTCACCCCCTCTCACTCACCCATCTATTCAACCGACCCACCGACTTCACCCATAAAAACTCACTCAACCCAATCACCCCACCGATCCAACTCATTCACCCTCCTCCCAAACTCACCCCAACAACTCACCGCGAGACACTTGGGACCGAACTCAAAAATAATTATTATTACAACTCGGGTGGGTGTATCGATCGTTTAAACTTAGGCCGCCAAACACCTGTGTGTGAGTAAACTCAACAACAATCATCCGCATATAAAACCAGACACACACACAGACACGCACACAAACACGAACGTGGAGTTTGTCCGTAGAGAATGCCACGGTGTTTTGGGGTGGGGCTGCACAAATATCAACCACCACCGTCATCACCACCACGGCCACCAACAAAACAACTATCACCAAAGACAAAGATGCCCCAGCATAGTCTTAACAGAATGTAGGGGCAAGTGCTGTTAGCGAGCGCCTATGAAGGCCGGCACGGCACACGAGGGGGTGGGTGGCCAACACCACGCCCGGGACCGGTTCCGATAATCGTCGCCGGTGTTGGCCGTGAGCGGGAATCGAACTCGGGTCGCCAGGTTCGTAGCGCTAACCGCTGCACCACCGCTCCCCCCCACCACTATCAACTACCACCAACCACCACCACCACGACTATTACCACCACCATCACTACCACCACCACCATCATCATCACTACCACCACCACCATCACTACCACCAACACGACCATCACCACCACTACAACCACCACCACCAACACGACCATCACTACCACCATCACCACCACCACTTCAACCACCACCACCATACTCTCGCTCGCTCCCTCAACAAACCGCGCACCCCCACACGGTCACAAATTCGCCCAGAATTAAAATGTTTTTAAAAACCCACAAAACCGCCGGGGCATAATCGTAAATCGCCAAACGCTGGACGAGTAAACGGAGAGCGAGAAACAGACAGCGAGAAACGAGGGAGCGAGAGGCGAGGCGGGCGGGCGGGCCAGGAAGAGGCGGCCGCCATTTTACGGGGTCCCGTCATCACCACCACCACCATCAACCACCACCACCATCAACCACCACCACCAACAACATCAACCAACAACATCAACCACCGCGGCGACGAGGCAAGGGGAGGGAGCCCCGAGAAAACTTACGTTGTTTTACCGCACACGGTGAGCGAGAGAGAGCGCGAAGAGGCGGCAGACCCGCGGAGCAAGGCGATGGGCGGCCGGTTGGAGGTGGTAGTTTGGGGCTGGGGGGGGTAAGAGTAGCGACGAGGCTCTGGCGGGCCGAGTAGAAAGTCGAGGATGGCGGCGGCGGCGGTGGGGGAGGTCCGCGATGGCGTTTCTTTTTCCCTCGAGTCGATCCGCCCCGCGCGATTCTTCGTGTCGCTTCTCTCTCTGAGGGGGGTGGAGACGCCGCCGCGCGCTTCGCTTCTCTATCCTCGCCTCAGCCGAGACTTGGGCGAGGTCACTTGCGCGGTGACGTCACCGGGCGAGACCATTACACCGCGCGCGCGGGGGGGGTGGTGGGGGGTGGTCCGCGGTGGTCTTCTGGAGTCGATCCGCCCCGCGCTTCGCTTCTCTACTGACGCCCCCCCCCTCGTCAACGACTTGGGCGAGGTCACTTACGCGGTGACGTTACCGGGACGAGACCATTAGCGCGCGGCGGCGGGGGTGAAACTGGACTGTTAAGCAGCCCGGGCGACTGTGGTGTTAGGGCGGAGGGAGGAGGAGGGGTGTTAATGTGAGAGAATGGTAGAGTCCAACACTGTTGGAACTTTTAAATGATTCAGAATTAGAAAACCGTACAACGTTGAACTTCTTTCGCACCGTACGTAGACAAACCGCGCTAATCTGGGGTGCGGGGGGGGGACAACACTAAACGCACAAAAAAACGAGTTTCATCAATCGAGATGATGATGATTATACTGATAGGAACCTCCTGGTTACACCAGCCCACAGGGGATTATTGTGTCCGTCCGTCGTGCAGGGAGGGGCTGGGTGGGGAGGGAGGGGCTGGGTGGGGAGGGGAGGGGCTGAGTGGGGATGGGCTGGGTGGGGAGGGTGGAGAGGGGCTGGGTGGGGAGGGTGAGGTGGGGCTGGGTGGGAGGAGTGGGGCTGGGTGGGGGTGGGAGGGGTGGGGCTGGGTGGGGAGGGGCTGGTCACCCCGTGGTGCCCTTATAAAACTCAACGTTTAACCTACTCACACCGGCTTGTGCCCGCCCTCACAGTCGGGCATATTTGCGGAATACACCACGCCGCCGTTGACCCTGGCCATTAACCGAGCAACCCAACGTTCCTACCAGCTCCCTCCGCAGGAGGAATGTGTTTTAAAAGTGCAGCATAGCTCCCAGTGGCTTCCTAACATCGGAAGGGAAGAGCGTTCCAGACGGCCGCAGAAGCGATTCTGAAAGCGCCACGCGATGATGCGGTGCAGCCAAAAGCCGCCGCCGCTGCTGCTGCGAGGATGGCCGCAGTTCGCGTGATGGTTTATGCTCCATAATATAGGGGAGTTCTTTTGGGGTTATAATCGCGTGAATTTAAATGTGTCGTTTAACCCGCCGCCACCACCCGACACAGCCAATTACTGTAGTAAGGTTTAGTGTCACGTTAACAGAACGTGCCAAATCGTTACTGGTACAGCACGCCGGTTGTGTTGCAGAGAAAATCCACACCATTTACAATCCGAGTACGACGTTTCGCCAGTAATTACAACTTGTATCATCAGGCGGACAGCAAGATTTGTGTGCTGGCGTGCTGTACTAGTAACGAATTGGCACGATCTGTTTACGTGACAAACGCTACTAATTGGCTTTGGCGGGTTTAACGACACATTTACGCGATCTAACCCAAAAAAAACCTCGATTATGGATGATATTGGTCGCAAAAGCCTGCTACTGTTTTATGCTCCTTGATGAGAACAGCAAGAATCTGAATATGTACTTAGAACTGGAGGAATCCGATGAGCTATGAAGTTATTTTTGCCACAGATGTCCAATCGGGGCGGGTAAGGACGTCACATCAACAAACAATACAAAAGCACGGCGCCACTCGCTTCGTCAAAGAAACGTTTAACCTGAATCAGAATATGTGTAATGCGGGCGAAAGCGACCTTCCGGATGTGACGTCACGAGGAGGCGGAGCCAGGTGACGTGGGTGAAAGGTTGGGGTCCTTAAGCGGGTAAACCGGAAAGAGAGTCAGTCGGGTTGTGAATGGAAAAGGGTGAGGCCACGAGGGCGAATGAGAGGAGGGGGGCACCGCCGGCGAGCGGGAGCCGACCCCAGAGTACAGCCAGGAAGGCTGTGTGTTAGAGGCAGCGGTGTGGCTGCAGAGAGTCGCAGGAGCGACGAAGAGAGAGAAGAGTACAGCCAGGAAGGCTGTGTGTTAGAGGCAGCGGTGTGGCTGCAGAGAGTCGCAGGAGCGACGAAGAGAGAGAGACAGCACGAGTCTGTCAGAGCGCTGCGGAGTGAGCAGCAGCGATTACAGCCAAGGGGGCTGAGAGTGAGTAACAGCAGCGGAGCTACTGTGGGGCTGCAAGAGCGACAAAGAACAGCAGCGGGGCTGCTGATGGTGACTGGAGTGACATCGGAACCAGCACTG
Source organism: Lampetra fluviatilis (assembly GCF_964198595.1). Classification (NCBI taxonomy): domain Eukaryota; kingdom Metazoa; phylum Chordata; class Hyperoartia; order Petromyzontiformes; family Petromyzontidae; genus Lampetra; species Lampetra fluviatilis. The sequence goes on from NC_136314.1 coordinate 9,510,914, forward strand.
AGAGAATAAGAGAGACAGCCGTGTGGGAATGCAGTACGGACCGAATAAAGGACACTGAGCCAGAGATCGTGGTCAAGTCTTTTATTACATATGTATTAACACTGATGAGCTATGAAGCTCTTTCTTTCCACAGACCTCCAGTAGGGGCACGGGGTCAGGACGTTACAGCAACTGTGGTGCCACAACCGCGGAGCGAAACTCAAGCGCCGCAATTGTCCACTACCCCCCACCCTGAGCACACACACAACAACAACAACCGCCATTCGCCACTAAGTGGCGGTGACGTCACCACGACGCTTGTGCCAGGCCAAGTGCACATTGAGGCCACGTGAAGTGTCGAACGCCCGCTGGTAGGATGTCACGGGGCAGACCCAGCAGGTGCCACGGGTCGACTGATTGAGATGAGTGGCCGATGCACCACCTGTGCCCCCTACTGTACCAACTTGCTGTGCTTTAGCCACCCGGCGCTCCGCTCGCTGTTGTGAGCGTCGCTCCTCCGCCCTCCGTTGTTGTTGGAGGGTGACTGCCTCGAACTGCCCAGTAGCGTCCTTCACGAGCCTCCTCCACAGAGGCCGATCTTGACACCGCTGGTACCAGTCATCGGCAAGTCCACTCAGCTCCACGTCCTCCTGTACCACATCACTCCATCTCTTCTCTAGCCCGTGCCGCGCCCGTTTAGCCACCTCGATCCGGCCGAACAAAAGCTGTTTAGGCATGCGGTGGCTGGGCAGCCTTGCCTGCCGGAGGAGCTCACCGATGGGACTTTGCCCAGATCTTTCAAGGATTTGTGAGCTCCTCACACAATCCAGCCTGGTTAAACCCAGGATGGATCGTAGGCAGGCCAGCCTAAATGTTTCCAACCAGCGAAGATGCTCCACCAGGGGGGTCCACGTTTCGCAAGCGTAGAGAAGGGATGGAATGACTGTGGCCGAGAAGACCTGAAGCTTCGTGTGGAGCGACAGACCAGGTTGCTTCCACACAGCGTTACGCAACTGATGAAAAGATATTGCCGCTCAACTGATTCGGACCTCTGCTGTTAAACTGGAGCTGGTCATAAGCACACTGCCCAGGTATGGGGAACTCTCCACTCTCTCCACTACTGCCCCATCACCGATTGGGAGTTGTGGGGGTGGAGTGTCCGATGGTACAAAATACCCAGGCAGGTGCTTAGTTTTGGTGGGGCTGATGGTAAGGCCCCACCTCTTAGTGGTACGCTCCAGTCTCAGCAGCAGCGTCTAAAATTCCTCCTCTGAATGAGCAGCTATTACCAAATCATCGGCATACATAACGTGGTTTACCAATAGGGAGCCATCCCTTGATCGCACCCGGGCATCGATCAGCCTCCCATTATATCTGTACCAAATGGAAATTCCCCTGGTACAGCTATTGAAGGCTTCACCAACTACGCGGTCAAAATAGATGTTAAATAATGTGGGAGCCAGAGGACATTCCTGCCGCACCCCAAGGTGTACAGGAAAAGGCTCTGACTCCCAGCCACGTAGTTTTACCCGGGCCCGCTCACCATCATGAAGGTCCTTAATTATCGTGAGCAGAGGGTCAGGGACTCTGAAAGCACGAAGAACAACCCAGAGCCCAGGCCTACTGACGGTATCATAGGCCTTGACCAGGTCAATAAAGCAGAGATGTAGGTCTTGTTGGAATTCCCAACATCTCTGCTGTAGCAGACGGACAGAAAATATGGCATCTGTGCAGGACCGTCCTTTCCTGAAACCGCATTGGGGCTCCACAAGCCTCTCCTCAGCGTGCCTAGCAAGGCGATGTTGAATAATCCTTGCCAGGACCTTTCCCGGCACACTGAGGAGTAAGATGCCCTTGTAGTTGTTACAGTCTGTGCGGTCACCCTTATTAAAGAGGGGGACCACCAGGGCATCCTTCTAATCCTGCAGAACCTTCCAGTGGTCCAGACTGTTGTTATGATGTCATGTAGGGCAGTCTGTGCACAAACGCCACCCTCCCTGAGCATTTCGCTTGAGAGATTATCTCTGCCCGGTGCCTTTCCTAGTCTCAGACTCCGGATCGCCTTCAGTACTTCCTCAACAGATGGCACCTCAGCCAGCCACTCACAGGGGGTGACCTCTTCCAATATTTGAGGCACCGCAGCCTCTGCAGGGTTATCCCCACTTTGTGCCATAATGTTTTCCTGGCTGAGGGATTTCCCCTCCCCAGGACCTCACAGAAATGCTCAGCAAATCTGCAAACCTGTTCCTGGGGGTCGGAGATTGGATCACCGGTTTTTCCTCTAATGATGGTAATAGGTGTGGCGCTGCAGGTTACTTTTTTGATGGAATTAAATAGTGATTTGTGATCGCGGGCCACTGAGACAGACTCTATCTCCTCAGCAACCCGCGACCACCACCCATCCTTGCAGCGCCTTACGGCTCTCCGAACCTCTGAGCGAAGGCTGCGGTAAACCTCCTCATTCTCTGACGTGGGATGCTGTAGCCAATGAGAGTGGGCCTGTCGCTTTTTCTCAACTAACCTGAACACCTCCTCTGTCAGCCAGGGTTTCTGGGGAGGTCTGGACCACGTACCCAAAGCAGTCATTGCCGCTGCATGAGTAACAGTCCTAAACCTCGCCTATTTACCCTCGACATCAGGAGGAGTGGGGGACGATGCCAACCCCAGCTGCAAGCGATGATGAAATTCTCGCTTGCAACTTTCATCAGCTGAGACCAGACCACTTTAGGTTGGAATGGGGTCCTGGGTGTACACCCACCACCGGAGTGGAAGAATGGCAGGTGCATCTTACTGATGACTAGTCGATGGTCAGAGGGCAGATCAGCTCCACGGTAGATCCTGGTGTCAAGGACATGGGCTCGCATCCGCTGGTCCGTCACTATGTAGTCCAGCAGATGTTCTTGCTTGGACCCGGCATGCGTCCATGATGTTGTGTGGATGCGCCGATGCCGGAAGAGCGTGTTGGTAATTACAAGCCCATGGGCTGCACAAAAATCTAGCAGCCTCCTACCGTTGTTATTGAGCTGATCTGGCCCATGCCTTCCAATCACTCCAGACCAGGTGCCAGCATCATGACCAACTCGGGCATTGAAGTCACCCAACAAGATGACTCTGTCCCGAGTGGCCACTTTAGCCAGCACCTGTGACAGGAGGTCATAGAAGGCATCTGACTCATCGGCTTTGCCTGCATCCCTCCACGGATGTTCGTCTTCGGTGGGGGCATAAGTAACCACGACCACCACTCCTCGCCTCCGGTTGATGGGAAGGCGAGCCCAAAGTATCCTGGGGCTTACAGCTTCCCACACCTCACCGCCACGCTCCCACGCCCCCTTCATTCTTTTGTTCAAAAGAAGAGCCACACCCTGTTGTTTGGCAGTCTCCTGCCCCGAGTAGAGGACTGTCCACCCCTCATGGTGGCAGGAGCCAGAACCGGTCTACCGGACCTCCTGAATTCCACAGAGATCCAGGCGGTACCGGTCCAGCTCCCGACAAAGGAGTGGCAGCCTCTCCTCCGCTGTGAGCATTTGAACATTCCACGTGGCCATCCGTAAGTGGAGGAGCCCCGAGGGTGAAGATTCAATCTTCTGGCTCCGCCAATTGGGGTTTGGCCAGGAGACGTCATAGACGCCTGTCCCCCCTGGGCCTCCGGCACAAGCTCATTTGTTACAGGTTTATGTTTAATTCGTAGTTTCGTGGTAATAAATTGAAGGTGGAGGGGTTACCAGCCCCTCGCACCTATCCAGAGCCCCCGTTTAGCCACTGTGGTGGTCACAGATGCCATGAGGGGAGAGGCCAATGAGGCATTGGCCCTCCCCCCACAGCGCTGTCCATGACAGTTTTACCCGTCCGGCACCGTGAGGAGGTAGGAGGTTGTTTTGCCAGACACACGCACACACACACGCGCACACACGGAGTGTCCTGGCGGGGGATTGCCTGGCACATCGGGTTTTAATCTGAAGGGCCACTAGAGGGAGAGTCCCATGGTTTCCCGGTGCCAGGAGATTGGCCGACCCTCGCAGGGCAGGTGACATTGCGATGCCCCTAAAATTGGTTTAAAATTGTGTGTGCGCAGAAAGAAAAGGTTCCCTGGGCCAACCGCAATGAGTTACTTACAACACTGGGGGAAGACGGAGGGCGGAATATTAAGCAAGCAAAAGCGCAAGAGCCCTTCCAGACAAGGGGCAACGAGGGACAACGGGTGGCCACTGCCGCGCAGCACTCGAGGGAGGACACGGTAACGGGGGGGGGGGGGGGGGGCGATAACCACAGGTAAGCACACGATTGGCCACGGAGTACAATGGCACCCTGGGCCTTTGAAGTTAAGGGAATAAAAGAGGAGCCCGGGACAATTTCTCTCTCTTGTCTTCAACCTCCGGGCCGTCAAGACCCACTCCCTGCCGTCTTGCCTCTTCGAGCCGCTCGCAGCATCCGTGTGATGCCAGCGAGTGCTGCTACGAGGCAGTGATAGGTAAAGTTTTCTCTGGTCCTTCTCCCTCTGACTCTCACAGCGTCCGTGTGACGCCGTGAGTACAGCTTCGAGGTGCGTGGTAGGACGTTTGAGTGACTGGGTTCGTAGGCAGACTCAGGCTAAGCTCTTCTCGCTAAATATTCCCCCCAGGTAGTGTGTATGTGCGCCATTAATAAACTTTAGTACAGAGTATCGGTGCGGTGTGATCTCTGTGTGTGTGGGTAGAACATCGGCGTGGCATCTGCAATTTGTGTGTGGTGCGACTGTGCGGGGGGGACGGTGTGCGCGAGAGAGCGAGCGCAGGGCTGCAGCGTCGGTGCGGTCTTGGTAATTTGAGTGTGTGAGGCGCGCGTGTGCTAAACATTGACGGCCGCCGACACTCGCGCGTCCATGCCACGCGAATATTAGGGTGGGCGAGGGGTGCGTTAGAACCCGCTCGCCGACGCTCGCTCGTGTTCACGCAGCAGCAATAGCATTGACGGCGAGACGCGCGCGCAACTTCGCGCAGCCCTTTAGCGCTAGCCTTTGTGTATAAGCAGATTAGGGCTTAACCACCCGGAGGTGCACGCGCATATTCATACCGCCGCTTTAGCGCTCGCCTTCATGTGAAACGAGCGCCTGCAGGGGCACGCGTGTGCACGCAGCCGCCTTCGTGTCAGTGGTGGTGTACGTGGGCGTGTGCGGAGTAACCCCGTGAGGCGGTGAGCCAGCGACTTAGCTATGTCCCTCAGAGGGGGCGCTAACGTGGGGGGGCGATCATCTGAACGGTGGAGGCCCGGCGGGGGCCGAACGGCGCGGCGGAGGAAGGAGCGGAGGAGGGAGTGGAGGAGGAGGGAGGGGAGGGGGAGGGAGTGGAGGAGGAGGGAGTGGAGGGGGAGGGAGTGGAGGGGGAAAACGTTGCGCTCCACCTGCCCAGCGAGGGCGGTGGGGCGGACGTCGGCCCCCACACAACAAACAATTACACAAACAGGATAGGAGTGCAAAGTGTAGGAAAGCTAAACACATCACTTAACACGTATTCACATACAACTAACACCGTTTTTGTTTCTTTTACCAGGTATAACCCCCTAAAAGTATTAACTTATTTTTCAGAAGTGACCCGACCATCAACAAATGATGGCTCAACAAAGTGACTTATCACGTGTGGAAATGTATGGCAGCCGTATACTTTAAAGGCATTTTTCTAAATGTGGAGGGAAAAACGGGAGGCACCCGGATACAAATCCACGCGACCACGGGGAGAGAGAGAGACACGCAAACTCCAAATATACAGCAGCAGGCATCAGGGTTGGGATCGAACCCATGACTGCCGCTTACCAGGCAAGGGAGTTGTTTAACATCTCGCCACCGCGGCGCCCCTTGCCATGGTCAATCCACTGCTGGATGAACGCCTCCCCAAGCGGGTCACGTGATTAATAAGTTATTTTTCTATTCCGTCGGATCGCGTGAGTAGAATGTGTGTCATACACCCTCCTCCACCCGACACGGCCGGTGAATGAAGTTGTCGCGTTCGCATACTTGGCTAACATGTTACCATTTAACACGTTTAACACATAATGCGTTGGCTTTCGCGACCAATATTCGTAACGAAAGGTTTATTTGGGTTAGAGTGCGTGAATATAAACGCGTCGTTAAACCCTGCACCAACATCCGATTTCCCGCACCTCCGATTAGCAAGGTTGGCTACGTAGGGTGTGAAAGAATTCTAGATTTGAAATTTTCGTGACTGACTGCAAGGGTCCATACTCTTTGGTTTTTTCGGTAAAGTCACGTAGGTAAAAAAAGAAAGCAGATAAATTAAATCACGACGTTTCGGAGGCAACACAAGCTTCCGTCTTCAGGTGGAACCGTCACAGCAAAATTGCTGTATCAAGTGCTGTATCAAGTGATACAGCAATTTTGCTGTTACTTGATACAGCAATTTTGACGGTTCCACCTGAAGACGGAAGCTTGTGTTGCCTCCGAAACGTCGTGATTTAATTTATTTTGCTTTTTTACCTACGTGACTTTACCGAAAAAACCAAAGAGTATGGTGCAAAATAAGTTCAACAAACATACAGTGAGGGAAAAAAGTATTTGATCCCCTGCTGATTTTGTACGTTGTAAGAAATGATCAGTCTATAATTTTAATGGTAGGTGTATTAGAACAGTGAGAGACAGAATAACAACAACAAAAATCCAGAAAAACGAATGTCAAAAATGTTATAAATTGATTTGCATTTTAATTAGGGAAATAAGTATTTTGACCCCTCTGCAAAACATGACTTAGTACTTGGTGGCAAAACCCTTGTTGGCAATCACAGAGGTCAGACCTTTCTTGTAGTTGGCCACCAAGTTTGTACACATCTCAGGAGCGATTTTGTCCCACTCCTCTTTGCAGATCTTCTCCAAGTCATTAAGGTTTCGAGACTGACGTTTGGCAACTCGAACCTTCAGCTCCCTCCACAGATTTTCTATGGGTTTAAGGTCTGGAGACTGGCTAGGCCACTCCAGGACCTTAATGTGCTTCTTCTTGAGCCACTCCTTTGTTGCCTTGGCCGTGTGTTTTGGGTCATTGTCATGCTGGAATACCCATCCACGACCCATTTTCAATGCCCTGGCTGAGGGAAGGAGGTTCTCACCCAAGAGTTGACGGTACATGGCCCCGTCCATCGTCCCTTTGATGCGGTGAAGTTGTCCTGTTTCCTTAGCAGAAAAACACCCCCAAAGCATACTGTTTCCACCTCCATGTTTGACGGTGGGGATGGTGTTCTTGGGGTCATAGGCAGCATTCCTCCTCGTCCAAACACGGCCAGTTGAGTTGATGCCAAAGAGCTCCATCTTGGTCTCATCTGACCACAACACATTCTCCCAGTTGTCTTCTGAATCATTCAGATGTTCATTGGCAAACTTCAGACGGGCATGTATATGTGCTTTCTTGAGCAGGGGAACCTTGCGGGCGCTGCAGGATTTCAGTCCTTCACGTCGTAGTGTGTTACCAACTGTTTTCTTGGTGACTATGGTCCCAGCTGCCTTGAGATCATTGACAAGATCCTCCCGTGTAGTTCTGGGCTGATTCCTCACCGTTCTCATGATCATTGCAACTCCACGAGGTGAGATCTTACATGGAGCCTCAGGCCGAGGGAGATTGACAGTTCTTTTGTGTTTCTTCCATTCGCGAATAATCGCGCCAACTGTTGTCACCTTCTCACCAAGCTGCTTGGCGATGGTCTTGTAGCCCATTCCAGCCTTGTGTAGGTCTACAATCTTGTCCCTGACATCCTTGGAGAGCTCTTTAGTCTTGGCCATGGTGGATAGTTTGGAATCTGATTGATTGATTCCTTCTGTGAACAGGTGTCTTTTATACAAGTAACAAAGCACTCCCTTTAAGAGTGTGCTCCTAATCTCAGCTCGTTACCTGTAGAAAAGACACCTGGGAGCCAGAAATTTTTCTGATTGAGAGGGCGGGTCAAATACTTATTTCCCTCATTAAAATGCAAATCAATTTATAAAAATTTTGACATGCGTTTTTCTGGATTTTGTTGTTGTTATTCTGTCTCTCACTGTTCAAATAAACCTACCATTAAAATTATAGACTGATCATTTCTTTGTCAGTGGGCAAACGTACAAAATCAGCAGGGGATCAAATACTTTTTTCCCTCACTGTAAAAGGGAAATTTGTGAATGTGTGTCTCTTCGAAATGTTGAGCATACTTCCCAACATGCAACAAACTTGAAATTTGCCATGTGGGTAGATTCCAGACTGTACACAATGCAAAAAGTATAAAATAGACTTTTGTATTTTAGGGGGTGGGGGGGGGGCGCAATAATGGATATATTTTGCACGGCAAGTGAGCGGTGACGTCACATCTGTGATGTCACCCGCATGCGGCAGCGTCACGCAGTGTGCCTGCTGACGTCATGCATCCCCTCCCACCCTCCGCGTAGGCCGTGTGTTAATCCAAGACAAGAATCCAAGTCCCGGGCGAAGCCGGCTAGTAAAGCTAGTTATGAATAATTACTATAAACGTAACTCGTCATCAATCGGCTGAGAACATCTTACAAATAAGACCTCATTGCAGCAGGGGCAGTAGCAGCAGCAGCAGCAGTACCCTCCTGATAACGAGTCGTAGTACGACTAAGCGTGGCACTCCTTGATAAAACATGTTTGACTTCATTATTATTGTAGCTACAGTGATCACCGGTGATCAAGCGCCCGATTACCCGGCGGCTTCCAACATTATGGGCTGATCCGGCAAAAACCGATCCACAGGCTGTAACCAGTCCGGCTATCGGCACCGTGTGTGTGACAAAACAAAGTAGCTTATGCTTGATTCCAGTGTTAAATATTATTAACAATACATTATACACTACATACAAGTTACACAATGAAAATACTGCACTTCATAGATCACCCCATGCTGAGTCTTCGAGATTGGAGGGGTAAACACGGTGCAGTAAATGCAGCTACTTTGTTTAAAGTAGGCTGTTTATTTTTCGTCTATTTATGCCAATTTCATATCGCAAACAAATGTATCACACTACAAACAAATAATAACCCTTACAAACATCCATAATAGGTTTTGTTTTGTTATATCGCATGAATATAAATGTGTCGTTAAAGCCGCCACCACGCCAAACAGCCAATTAGTAAGCGTTGTGTCACGTCAGCAAAACTTGCCAATTCGTTGGAGAGTAAACCCAGCTCGAATATAAAGAATATCGGTCGCGAAAGCCGACGTGTTAAACTCACTAAAAGCATAATGTCATATAACAAGAATGTGCAAAAGATAAGCTATTTAATGTAGTGATTATCGGGCGTTTCTTTAAAATCCAGCACCCCCCCTCCATTCCTCCCTCCCGAAGCCGCTGGATAATCGACAACCTACTGCAGTTCAGTGTCTTCTCAATCGATGATCTACTGTAGTTCAGTGTCTTCTCAATCGATTATCTACTGTAGTTCAGTGTCTTCTCAATCGATTATCTACTGTAGTTCAGTGGCTTCTCAATCGATGATCTACTGTAGTTCAGTGTCTTCTCAATCGATTATCTACTGTAGTTCAGTGGCTTCTCAATCGATGACCTACTGTAGTTCAGTGTCTTCTCAATCGATGATCTACTGTAGTTCAGTGTCTTCTCAATCGATGATCTGTAGTTCAGTGGCTTCTCAATCGATGATCTACTGTAGTTCAGTGGCTTCTCAATCGATGATCTACTCTAGGTCAGTGGCTTCTCAATCGATGATCTACTGTAGTTCAGTGTCTTCTCAATCGATGATCTACTGTAGTTCAGTGGCTTCTCAATCGATTATCTACTGTAGTTCAGTGGCTTCTCAATCGATTATCTACTGTAGTTCAGTGTCTTCTCAATCGATGATCTACTGTAGTTCAGTGTCTTCTCAATCGATGATCTACTGTAGTTCAGTGTCTTCTCAATCGATGATCTACTGTAGTTCAGTGTCTTCTCAATCGATTATCTACTGTAGTTCAGTGTCTTCTCAATCGATTATCTACTGTAGTTCAGTGGCTTCTCAATCGATGATCTACTGTAGTTCAGTGTCTTCTCAATCGATTATCTACTGTAGTTCAGTGTCTTCTCAATCGATTATCTACTGTAGTTCAGTGGCTTCTCAATCGATGACCTACTGTAGTTCAGTGTCTTCTCAATCGATGATCTACTGTAGTTCAGTGTCTTCTCAATCGATGATCTACTGTAGTTCAGTGGCTTCTCAATCGATGATCTACTGTAGTTCAGTGGCTTCTCAATCGATGATCTACTCAAGGTCACTGGCTTCTCAATCGATGATCTACTGTAGTTCAGTGTCTTCTCAATCGATGATCTACTGTAGTTCAGTGGCTTCTCAATCGATTATCTACTGTAGTTCAGTGGCTTCTCAATTGATGATCTACTGCATTCAGTGGCTTCTCAATCGATGATCTACTGCAGTTCAGTGTCTTCTCAATCGATGATCTACTGCAGTTCAGTGGCTTCTCAATCGATGACCTACTGTAGTTCAGTGTCTTCTCAATCGATGATCTACTGCAGTTCAGTGTCTTCTCAATCGATGATCTACTGCATTCAGTGGCTTCTCAATCGATTATCTACTGTAGTTCAGTGTCTTCTCAATCGACGATTTTCTGCTGCTCAGTGGCTTCTCAATCGACTATCGGACCGTGTACGAATGGGGCACCAGGGGAGGCGAACGGCATTAGGGTAGAAGTCCTCTCCCTCAACAAGGCCCGGAGACCCGCACAGTTCAAAGTTGAACGCGCGTCTGACGCGTGCGTTCCCAGGGGACACGGAGCCCGCTACAAAAACACAGCAGCACCAACAACATCATCATCATAATTGCACGGCGCCGAGAGAGAGAGAGGGAGACCGCATTAGCATGTCGAGGAACACAGGGCGATGTACCCTCCTCGGCGGTGGCGGCCGCCTTTGATTTGGCCATCGCATTATGAAGCCGACGTGATTTCCTGCCCAATTAATAATAATTATAATAATAATGAAAGCATTGAATTTATATCACGCCCACGAATGTGCTTCACTCACTCGCTCGGAGAGACAGAGAGAGAGAGGAGGGATGACTCAGAGGCATGGAAAAACCCACACAGCGGAAAGCTACAGCCAATAATTTGCCCACGTTCTGCGGTCCTCTATTGGGGACGTTGGGCCAACTCAAGGACTTGAGTTGTGTGTCCGTGCGGCAGTAAACGGGAGCATCGCGAGAAACCAACAGCTGTCAACCCAATATCATTGCCCCGAACTTAACACATTCCTGCGGAAGAAGCTGGTAGGAACGTTGGGTTGCTCGGTCAATGGCCAGGGTCAACGGCGGCGTGGTGTATTCCGCAAATATGGCCGACTGTGAGGGCGGGTACAAGCCGGCGTGAGTAGGTTAAACGTTGAGTTTTATAAGGGCACCACGGGGTGACCAGCCCCTCCCCACCCAGCCCCACCCCTCCCACCCCCCACCCGGCCCCACTCCTCCCACCCAGCCCCACCCTCCCCATCCAGCCCCTCCCCACCCTCCCCTCCCCACCCAGCCCCTCCATCCCCACCCAGCCCCTCCCTGCACGACGGACGGACACAATAATCCCCATTGGGCTGGTGTAACCAGGAGGTTCCTACCGGTATTACAAACCTTATTGGTCACCCCGTGCCCTCATAAATCTCAACGTTCATCCGACAAAGTCCCATCACAAGGGAGAAACACAATCAAATAGACGCAAATAATAGTTTTTTTTGCCCGAATTGAAACGTCTGTACGCCGTATGGACCTGAAAACTAAATTTCCCTGTACAAGAATACGGGGTAAACCGTAAGGGGTTGGCAGCTATGGAAACCTTACGCATGCATGCGGGCGGTGGGGGGCGCTCCGCTCGTTGTTGAGCGTCGCTCCTCCGCCCTCCGTTGTTGCTGGAGGGCGACTGCATCCAACTGCCCAGTAGCGTCCTTCACGAGCCTCCTCCACAGAGGCCGAACTTGACACCGCTGGTACAAGTCATCGGCAAGTCCACTCAGCTCCACGTCTTCCTGCACCACATCACTCCATCTCTTCTCTAGCCCGTACCACGGCAAGAATCTCACTCATGCACTCACTCATCCACTCAATCATTCACTCACTCACAAAATCATTCACTCACTCACTCAATGGTTCATCCACTCAATCATTCACTCACTCAATCATTCACCAACTCAATCATTCACTTACTCAATCATTCACCCATTCAATCATTCACTCACTCACTCAAACATTCACACACTCAATCATTCACTCACTCAATAATTCACTCATTTACTCAATCATTCACCCACTCACTCACCCACCCACTAAATCATTCACTGACTTAATCATTCACCCATTCACTTACCCATCCACTCAATCATTCACTCAATCATTTACTCACTCACTCAATCATTCACTCCACCCACTCGTTCTTGCAAATGAGACTTTCTCCTGGTCTTGTCAGTTCTCTCGCCTGGTAAAACGAAATAAAATCGACTGCAACTATCGCTGGGACAATGGCTCCCTCTGGTGGTGGCGATTGGCAAGCAAAAGTCGTTAATCTGCGTTAACAATACAGGGACTCAACTTACGAACGAGTTAGGTTCCAGAGGTGTCTGTTCGTAAGAGATGTATAATCTCCTGTAGATGCCACTGATTCTTCACGTTTTGTAGATGTAGATGCCACTGGTTCTTCACGTTTTACAGATGTAAATGCCACTGATTCTTCACGTTCTGTAGATGTAGATGCCACTGGTTCTTCACGTTCTGCAGATATAGATGCCACTGGTTCTTCACGTTCTGCAGATGTAGATGCCACTGGTTCTTCACGTTCTGTAGATGTAGATGCCACTGGTTCTTCACGTTCTGCAGATGCCACTGGTTCTTCACGTTCTGCAGATGTAGATGCCACTGGTTCTTCATGTTCTGCAGATGTAGATGCCACTGATTCTTTATGTTCTGCAGATGTAGATGCCACTGATTCTTCATGTTCTGCAGATGTAGATGCCACTGATTCTTCATGTTCTGCAGATGTAGATGCCACTGATTCTTCATGTTCTGCAGATGTAGATGCCACTGATTCTTCATGTTCTGCAGATGTAGATGCCACTGATTCTTCATGTTCTGCAGATGTAGATGCCACTGATTCTTCATGTTCTGCAGATGTAGATGCCACTGATTCTTCATGTTCTGCAGATGTAGATGCCACTGGTTCTTCACGTTCTGCAGATGTAGATGCCACTGGTTCTTCATGTTCTGCAGATGTAGATGCCACTGATTCTTCATGTTCTGCAGATGTAGATGCCACTGATTCTTCATGTTCTGCAGATGTAGATGCCACTGATTCTTCATGTTCTGCAGATGTAGATGCCACTGATTCTTCATGTTCTGCAGATGTAGATGCCACTGATTCGTCATGTTCTGCAGATGTAGATGCCACTGGTTCTTCATGTTCTGCAGATGTAGATGCCACTGATTCTTCATGTTCTGCAGATGTAGATGCCACTGATTCTTCATGTTCTGCAGATGTAGATGCCACTGATTCTTCATGTTCTGCAGATGTAGATGCCACTGATTCTTCATGTTCTGCAGATGTAGATGCCACTGATTCGTCATGTTCTGCAGATGTAGATGCCACTGATTCGTCATGTTCTGCAGATGTAGATGCCACTGATTCTTCATGTTCTGCAGATGTAGATGCCACTGATTCTTCATGTTCTGCAGATGTAGATGCCACTGATTCTTCATGTTCTGCAGATGTAGATGCCACTGATTCTTCATGTTCTGCAGATGTAGATGCCACTGATTCTTCATGTTCTGCAGATGTAGATGCCACTGGTTCTTCATGTTCTGCAGATGTAGATGCCACTGATTCTTCACGGACAATTGGACATACGGACCAAGTTTGTTCGTATCTCTGAATGTTCGTAAGGAGAGGCGTCCCCGTACGTTACATTATAGCCACGCCATCTATCCATGCGTCCCATCAGCCACACGACTTCCTCCTCCTGGGTGTACATTGCAGTATTTCGGTATCATTTGGTTCGGCAAAAGTGAGATGTGAAAAGTGACATGTCAAAAGTTATATGTAAAAAGTAACATGTCTAAAGCGACATGTCAAACGTGATATGTCTGGACCGGTCTCGACACTCGGGGGCCTCATCCAGCAGCGACGAGGCTCACCATGAACCAACAACGTTGGCGAACCACTCCACTGTCCCGTCTGCATGCGAGTGGTACCCCTTTGAGTGGCACCCCTTTGAGTGGCACCCCTTTGAGTGGTACCCCTTTGAGTGGTACCCCTTTGAGCGGCACCCCTTTGAGTGGTGCCCCTTCGCACGTGCGAGGGTTTCCTCTCACATGTGTACACTCATGAAATGGAAAAAAAACACCTTCATGTGTAGAGAACCGCAGAGCTTGGAGAGCAATCGTTGGGTAGCGCCGGCTGCTCGTCACCGCGTGGCTGCTGCTGCCTTCCCACTCCTCGTCTGTGGTTCCTCCTCCTCCTGGCGACTCTGAGTCGTCCTATCTCTCTCTGAGTCGTCCTCTCTCTCTCTCTGAGTCGTCCTCTCTCTCTGAGTCGACCTCTCTGAGTCGTCCTCTCTCTGAGTCGCCCTCTCTCTCCGAGTCGCCCTCTCTCTCTGAGTCGCCCTCTCTCTGAGTCGTCCTCTCTCTCCGAGTCGCTCACTCGAGACCCACGTCCCCACTTCCACGAGGCTCGCGTGAGACCCACGTCGCAGCTTCCCTGTCCACGCGAGCCTCGTGCCTCGAGCAAAATCACAGCCAAACGCCGGTGCACTTGATTTATTATATAAATTTTTTTATTGCGAGACGATTTATATATAAATCAAAATGAAAGCTAGTGCGACGCTCATTCATCTCTCTCTCTCAATTAACAACGCGTCATATTCATAGATTAGAGGCGTGATTAGCAGCTCTCCCACCACCACCACCACCACATATAGCGACACAAAGTCTGTTATTGTCAAGCGACGCAACATAAACAACACAAACAACAACAGTTCAGTGGTCATCGTCGGATCAACTCGGGTAAACGGACTACACCAACACAAACACCACAACCAACCCGGCCACACCAACCACCACCACAACCACGACCACCACCACAACCACCACCACGATGGTCCGTTAAGTGGCCCCGGGGGGGAGCCAGGGACATCCCAGCACAAGCGACGTCGAGTTTCCGTGACGCGTGTGCCAAGCAGCTGGTGATTGACGTTGTGGAAGACCCGGTGAGGACAACAGCGGTGACGATGAAGATGATGATGTACAGGGCTGGATTAAGTTATGGGAGGCAGGGGGGCCCAGGATGGTTCCACCACCACCACCACCACCCATGCCTAATGATGGTGAACCCAACCTTGATACTCGCATTGAAAAACTATAAACCATTTTTGTTTTATTTTACCGGGTACGGTAACCAACTGAGCGATGTGGCGCTTTCTCAGAAGCGACCAGCCCATCACCAATGACAGCTCAAGAAAGTGGCTCGTCACCGGCACCTGGAAATTCATCGCAAAAGCCAAATACTCTCAACGCCATGACACTGAAAATAAATGGAGGCAAAAAGTAAAACGGCGGACCCGGAGGAAAAAAAATCTACGCGGCCATGGAGAGAGAGAGACACCGCAAACTCCAGATATTTGATCTGTTTTTGTTTATTCTACCAGGTAAGGTCCCACGGAGCTGTGTAGCTCTTTCTCAGAAGCGACCTGGCAGAGTGGCCGATCATCATCATCATCATCACGGGGAAATTTACAGCAGCAGCCAAACACTCGTAAACGCCGTGAGGTTGATTCTAAACGTGGAGGCAAAAAAAACCGGAGGTCCCGGACGAAAAAATCCACGCGGCCACGGGGAGAGCGAGAGACACCGCAAACTCCAAACAGACAGCAGGCGTCGTCAGGGTCGGGATCGAACCCACGCCCTCCTGCGTACCAGGCGAGGGAGTTAACATCTCCGCGCACCCTCACTGATTATATTATTCCACGTCCGGGTTTTAGTTGTCAATGGAACGGGTGAGGGGCAGCAGCAATCGTCACCGCCCCTCCCCACCCCCTTTGCATCGGTGATCATCAAAAATACAGACGGCACTCACGCGCACACACAGACACACACGGGCAGGCAGGCAGGCAGGTTCACCAAGACAGCGATCCCCCGTATAGCCTTCACCAGACTGTTGGGGCAAGTGCTGTTAACGAGCACCTATGAAGACTGGCACAGCACACGAGGGGGTGGGGTGGTCAGCACCACTCCATGGCCACCTTTGTCTCCCCTGTGACGACGTCTATACACCGCACTAGGCGCTCATTTGAGGCCGAGTCGGCCTAGGGGAGGCCCAAGACCTGTTCAGATATTCGTCACCGACGTTGGCCGTGAGCGGGATTCGAACTCGGGTCGCCGGGTTTCGCAGTGCGGTGCGCTAACAGCTGCGCCGCCGCTCCCCACTACACAGCCAAAGACACAAACACACACAAACATGGGCAGGCGCGTACACACACACACACAACGTACAAATGTGAAAATACAAATTATTCTTACTCTGTTGATCTATTGCATTGTGAGCGACACAGCAGGTTCGGCAGAGTCGGTCCACCTTTGTACAGAGTGCACGTCGCGTAGCGACGATCATCACGCGCGAGTGGGAGGTTTGATCTTTGTGCACACGATGGCAACGATGAGGGCGACGACGATGGTGAAGATAGTGACGATGGTGACGATGATGAAGATAGTGACGATGACGACGATGATGGTGTTAATGATGGTGACGATGATGGTGTTAATGATGGTGACGATGATGGTGTTAATGATGGTGACGATGATGAAGATAGTGACGATGGTGATGATGGTGACGACGACGATGGTGAAGATGAAGACGATGGTGATGAAGACGATGGTGATGATGACGATGGTGATGACGACGACGATGGTGATGATGACGATGGTGACGATAATGGTGACGACGATGATGGTGACGACGATGATGATGTTGACGATGATGTTGACGATGATGATGTTGACGACGATGGTGAAGATGAAGACGATGGTGACGACGATGATGATGGGGACGACGATGATGGTGACGACGATGATGGTGACGACGATGATGGTGACGACGATGATGGTGACGACGATGATGGTGACGACGACGCGGCTCCTTCCAGGAGGAGCAGCTCCTCCCCCTCCACACTCCGGAACCAAACGCACGGGTGGGAGGGAGAGGCTCTACTCGTCACACGGCAATGATACCCCCCCCCCCCCACACGGTGCACGTCTAAAGCGTGGGGTGAGCGAGGGGTGAGCGAGGGGTGAGCGTGGAGTGAGCGTGGGGTGAGCGAGGGGTGAGCGTGGGTGAGTGAGTGTGGGTGAGTGTGGGGTGAGCGTGGGTGAGCGTGGGTGAGCGTGGGTGAGCGTGGGGTGAGCGAGGGGTGAGTGAGGGGTGAGCGTGGGTGAGTGTGAGTGGGTGAGTGTGGGTGAGATGTGGGGTGAGCGTGGATGAGCGTGGGTGAGCGTGGTAGCGTGGCTGGGAGGGGGGATGCGGTGCGCAGCGGCCGGTTGTCTCAGTGAGTCGACCTCCTGGCGGGAGCGAACTCTCCACGCCCCCTGCGACAGCCTCAGAAGCGCACCCAGCCTGGCACCGTGGTGACGTCCATGCCACTTAGCGGCGAATGTCGTCCTGTGGTGAAGGGGAGACGAGCGAAGTTGCCGAAGGGAATTTGAGAAGTCGTCTGAACACGGCAGTGCGGCGGTCCCTGCTCATTACAAATCGAGCGCACGGCTTGTGTCGTTGTTGATGCGTGATTAGTTTAAATTTAAACTCAACTGTGCACCATCTCTTGTTCCACCTACATACGAGAGACAGATCCCCCGTTGTCGCGTACACTGGGCTGCTGGGGCAAGCGCTGTTAGCGAGCACAAGGCCGGCACACGAGGCAAGAGTGGGGATGGTGTGTCCAGAATCACGCTCGGCCACCTTTGTCTCCCCAGTGCTGATGTTTACACACCGCACCAGGTACTCAATGAAGGTTAAGGCCGAGTAAGCCTAGAGGAGGCCCAGCACCGGATCAGGTATTTGATGATGGCTGTGAGCGGAAATTGAACTCGGGCTGGCTGGGTTCATAGCGCAGTGCGTTAA